>NW_027512536.1:0-300000 GCF_048772815.1 Callospermophilus lateralis | reverse complement strand
ATACTGCATTAAGCTCTACCTTTTGAGCTGATTGTTTGGGTACTAAAAATTTATAAGTTTTATCAGGTATAACTATTGCTGCTGTACCATTATTTGATACATCAGTGAATATATTTGAAGCATTCATGATAAGTGTTTTTCTTCTCAATTTTGGAAAAATTACAGGATGCGATGACCAAAAAGAAAATAAAGGGTTAGATGGTAAGTGGTTATCAAATGAAACATTAGATTGGACCATGATTATTGCCCAAGTATTTAACTCATTAGCTAACTCATGAATTTGATTCAGAGTATATGGAGTAAAAATTTTATTGGAAGAAATTCCAAACACTCCCTTTGCTGCTTTAATTCCTTTGAGTATTAATTATCCTAAAGCCTCAGGATACCTAGTAAGAATAGTGTAAGGAGAATAAGATAAATGTATCCATAATAATGGACCTTCTTGCCAAAATACTCCTGTAGGAATATTTTTTCTTGGTAGTACAATAAATAATAAAGGCAAACTTATATCAATTCTATCCAAATGCATATTTTCCATATATGTTTCATTGATTTTTATTGCCTTTCTTGCTTCAGGTGTTAACATGCAGGGTGAATTTTTATCTGATAGACCTTTTAGGATATCAAATAAAGGTCCCAACTCTCCTGTTGGTATACCTAGATAAGGCCTTATCCAATTAATGTCTCCTAATAACTTTTGAAAGTCGTTATGTGATTTGAGTTGATCTACTCGTATTTGAATTTTTGGTGGACTGACCATGGTTGAGGATAACAGAACTCCTAAATAATTAATTGGAAAATTTAATTGTACTTTATCTATTGCTATCTCTACATTATAATTTTTAATAAGTTTGTAAGTGTGGCATAACTTTCTAGCAATGTGTTTTTAGCTTTGTGTGCTAATAATACATCATCCATATAGTGAAATATTTGTGTTCAGAATTTTGATTTCTAAGTGGCTGGATTACTTTGTTAACATAAATATGACACATAGTTGGGCTGTTAGCCATCCCTTTAGGGAGTACTTTTCATTCATATCTCTGATCAGGACCTTCATGATTCAGTGCAGGGATAGTAAAAGCAAAACCTGGACTATCCTTAGGATGAATTATAATTGAAAAAAAAAACAATATTTAATATCTATAACTAAAACATACCAGGTTATTGGCAAAGCAGACAATTGAGGAATCCCTGATTGAGCAGGTCCCATAATAACCATCTCATTATTAATGGCTCTAAAATCTTGCAATAGTCTCCATTTACCAGATTTCTTTTTGATGACATAAATGGGAGTATTTTGGGGATATACAGTCGGTTGTATATGTCCTTCTGCTAATTGTTGTTTTACCAGGTCATGGACTGCTTGTATCTTTTCTTCAGTCAGGGGCCACTGAGGAACCCATACTGTCTTTCTGATTTTCAGGTAATTTTTATTGTCTCAGTGGCCCTTTCTGAAAATCCAACCCATGTCTCTCTGTTCCTTGATCTATTTGTATTGGTGCTGCTATGACTTATTCTTGTTTTTCTAATCTTTTTTCTTTCCTAAAACCTTGTCTAGTCATAATAGTGGCTGCATTTTGGTTGATGTTATTTGTTAATGTCAAACCTAATTGATCTAGGACATCTCGTCCCCATAAATTTATGGGAAGATGATCCAATTCATATGGCTGTATAGTTCCTTCACATCCTTTAGGATCATTCCTATCTAATACCATTTTACTTCTATGGGGATTAGTCGCCACTTATAGGCCTCGAAGCGTTTGAGTGGCTTGTTGTAATGGCCAATGTTTTTGCCATTCTTGACGAGAGATGATGCTAATGTCTGCACCTGTATCCAGTAGCCCATTCAATTCATGCCCTTGAATATTTAGTTTTAGCATGGGGCGAGAATCTAAATTTAAAGAAAGCATAGCCAAATCTACACCTGTGGAGCCTAATCCCTTGGAACATCTTTCTACAGTACGACTGGAAAATTTATCATATAGGCTGGGTATTATTAGTAACTGTGCTATTCTATCTCCTTGTGAAATTACTGATATGTCCTTTGGAGAACTGGCTATAATTTTTATTTCACCTTCATAATTGGGATCAATCACCCCAGGACTTATCATAAGTTCTTTTAGAGTAGAAGAGCTGCATCCCAATAATAAGCCCATGGTTCCTTTGGGAAGAGGTCCTTTTACCCCTGTGGGAATGATTTGAACTCCCATCTCTGGAGTTAGTACTGATCTGGCAGAGGCACAGATGTCCAACACTGTGCTCCCTCTGGTTTGTCTGATGAGGGATCTGATGGACAATGTGTCCTGGGCACTACCCTGTTGGGGTTGCTGGGTTCCTCCAGTGCTCTGTATATTTGTGGTTTGGGGCCCCGGAGCATTGAAACCCCCTGTCCATTTATTTGGCAATTGAGCCCAATGCCTTTCTCCATGATATCGTGGATAAACACCTGGTCCTTGTTCATTTTTTGATAATTGAGTACCCTCTATGGTGGTTTGAGAACAGCACTCATTAGCCCAATGTCTCCCTCTATGGCATTGTGGCCAAATACCTGGTATTTTACTCCTTTGATAACTAATATTGTTAAACCCTCCTTCTATGGGCCAATTCCTTTTAAAATGTCCTGTTTCTTCACATTGGTAGCATGTTCTTGGTCTGGCATCTAAAGCCTGTTTTACTGTAGCTGCCACAATTTGCCCTTGTTCATTAATGTATCTGGCAACTAAAGCCTGTTTTACTGCAGCTGCCATGACTTGCTCTTGTTCATTAATGTCTCTACATAATTAAATCAATGTGTTTAAATCTTCATTTTTCCATGGTCTAATGATATCTCTGCAACAACGATTCGCTTGCTCATAAGCCAGTTGTTTTAGTAATGGCATTGCTTGTTCTGTATTCCCAAAAACTCTGTTAGCTCTTTGAATAAGCCTATCTACAAATTCAGCATAAGGTTCATTAGCTCCTTGTATTACCTTAGATAATTGACCTTGTAAACCTCCATGTTCTTGTAAAGTCTTCCATGCCTTAATTGCATCTACACCAATTTCTGCACATACACCATGATCATATGCAATTTGCTGCGGCTGATCTTCATAAGGTCCCTTTCCTAACAACATATCTAGATTTCTCTGAGGATAACCAGCTCCTGCATTTCGCCTAGCTGTCTCCTTTCAACATTCCTCATTGGCAACCTTCCATAACATGCATTGTCCTCCATTTAGCACAACATTACACATATTAGCCCAATCCACTGGCTTCATGTTCAAGTTGTTAATGGATTCGACCATGATTACATTGAAGGGTGCTTGAGGACGATAGGTTGTTACAGCCTCTTTTAGCTGCTTCACTGTTTTGAAATTTAAAGCATGGTAAACACGCTGCCCTCCTCCCTCAAATACAGGGCATGTTAATATTTGAGATCTTGTCTCAGGATCCTAACTATCAACTGCGGGAGTTGGGGGCCTCCCAGCATAAGAAAGTGGCCTTGTTAGTTGGACACTTATGTCATCTGGTGATAGAAAGGTGTTAGTAGCAGTCTCCTGTTGTAAATTTCCCCTGATGTTTTTTACTGTTTTACACTTTCTTTCTCTGTCTAACTAGCTTTAGAGGCCTTCTCTTTTACTTGAATTTTTTCCTCTGTCTGACTAGTTCGAGAGACGTTCTCTTTTACTTGAATAGTTTCCTCTATCTGACTAGCTCGAGAGACCTTCTCTTTTACTTGAATTTTTTCTTCTGTCTGACTAACTTGAGACACCTTCTGTTTTAGTTGAATCAATATGTCTTCTTCTTCCTCTACCATTGACTGAACTGAAGGCTTTGAACTAAGCAAACAAGATATGAATGTCCACAATGGCAATGTGCCAACTGGCAGAATCCCTGGGCTTTTCTTTTCTATTCTTTTTAAATCTGCACCATGATGGTTCCATTGTGATATATTTAACAACTCCTCCTTAAAAAGCCATGGTCTACATTTTTGTATTGTATCAACAATTGCCATGACTGCTCTTGATTTTACTGGGATGCCTCCTTCCTCTAACAATTTACTTAACACTTTTTTGGTTTGTTTTTTACTAATTTTTGATCCCATATTTCTACTATAATACAAACCAACAAGATAACACCAAACAAAAAAAGAGATAGAACGAAATAAAAATGGAACAACAAAAAATTATTATAGCCTTTCTCCCTATCTGTTCCTCAGACACAAATAGTTTTTCCTCAGATGTGAGCAGTTTTTCTTCCATCTCACTCATCTCCAGGGACAGGCAACTTAAAACAAAATAGGAATCATAAAATGGCTACCCATCCTCTCGCCCTGCCCTCAAGAGCAAGCAGTTTACCTTATCAGTTACCGTCAGTCGCTCCCCATATGAGCCACCAAATGCCGCTGTCTGGCTGGGCACAATCAGAATCCACTTGTCAAAAGAAACTAACTTTATTTTTAGAACCACACACGCCAAGCAAAACAGCCTCTCAGGAAAAATCCTCAGAACCCCAACTCCCAACACCAGCTTCCCAAAAGCCTCTTCCTCCCACAAAAGCCTCTATCCACTTCTCACAATCCTCCTGCTCTTGAGGCAGATTGGCTGGGTCACGTGGGCAGAGCCAAAAAAGTCCCCCAATGAGCAGCTCCATGGTCTGAATGGGCAGGGAAACAGCCCAATAAGCATCACCGCAGAGGAGCCAATCAGCTAGATGTTGCTGGGGCTGCTGTGAGCCAATCATAAGCTGGAAGTCTGAAAGGCGGGGAAACATCTCAATGAGCATCTCCAATGAGCATCACCACAGAGGAGACAATGAGGTAGAAGTTGCTAAGGCCGCTGTGAGCCAATCATCAGCCTGCAGCTGAAAGTTTGCTGGCACCTGGAAGTTTGCTGTGGCCCCTTCGGCTGTGACTATCAACAGGATATGTATGCACCATTCACTGAAGTTAGTTTTCAGTAATAGAAAACAAATATGAATTTCAGGTGGATGAATATTTCTGAAAATAATCTTGTGAAAAGTTGATTATAAATCCACATACTTGAACATGAATGAATTTAGGGAGTGTAAATAAGACACATATATTTCATATTTTGAAAAATCTGGAGAGTGTGTATGTGTGTATACACACACACACACACACACACAAATTTTAAAATGTAGCAACATATATGCCAATCCAAATTCACCATGAAATATACATCATTCACAGATCTAAAAATATTCAATTTACTTAACAGGGATTTATGTATAATGTTGTTCTCCTAGGAAGCTCACCCATAGGTTCAATTTTCAGTTCCAACAGCATCTAGGAGGAGTGATCTCTTCTCAAAATTTGTATCTGCCAAATCAGCTACCGCACAAAAATATACACGTGATAAAAGGTAGGATTCTTTATGTGCATATAAAATAGATGTGCTGAATAGTCTACAGTGAAAGGGAGACAGGAATTCACATATTTGTTAACTTTAAAAACACATGGAGGACTATTTCAATTAAAAATTGACTAGAATTATAACACCTACTTGCAAAAGGCAAGTCCAAATATATACCATGCCTTCTCTGAACAGCTTCTATTTCTTTTCTGTTAGGATTCTTTTTCTCCATCATATTAGGATTAGTAGTCAGATTCTAGTACAGTATGGGTTAGTGTCAGGGATTCAGTATTTCAAATGGAAAATAGGAAAATGAATCCAATGTGTATGCAAACATATGCTAAACAAAAATCTTTCCACTCTCATCCAGAAAAATGCCTTGACATTACCTTCGCCCCAAGTAAGACACAATTAGAGGAGAAGAATTAGAAAATCTGTTAATACATATCTGGAATGGAAAATGCTCAGGAGTTCACAACCTTGAAGGTGGTAGAGGAGTTTCCAAAAGTAAGGGAAAGGGTAAACACTCCAGAAACATGGAGCTCTGCTTGCCTAAAGACTTCTTGAGAAACTGCCTCTGAGGTTGGGCACTTGAAATATACGTTGTTGTCAGAAGCTTTAGCTTTCTTTGTAGTGAGACCATCAAAGCTGGGTCTTCATCTATGTGACCTGGAGGATGTTGTTTCTTATTTTCCTAATGAACATGTGGCAGCAGTTCTGAATTCTCTCTTTGTAGGTAAACTGTGGCAACTTGGGGCTAAGTGTCTCCCTGTTTGGACTGTGAACCCAGTTGGTAATCCTCCAGTTTTCGTGGTGTTTCTTGCTGCTGCACTTGGAGTTTGGTATTTGCTTCTTGAAATACAAGGATTTCAACTGGGGCACAGTGCTGGAGGGATTTCTGTCACATGTGGTGTGTCAGGGTCTGCATATAAATGCACCAACCAGGCTTCTATCGCACATGCTTGCCCCCTTGACCATAGCAACTTGATTCTGAACATTGCCCTGAAAAATCTCCATATAACAAGATGCCTTTACATATAAGGGTCTGCTGGCTGCAGCATGTCAGTCACAAGCCATTTGGAAGCCAATGGCAGATCCACATGGCCCCAACACAGATGTTTTATCACACACCTTCACATCACTGCTCTAGGCCCCAACTCAGCAGTCTCCAAATTACTGGCATCTCTGTTCTACACCATTCTCATGAAACCAAGTCAATCAAGGCACTGTCTTGTACACTCATGATCAACAGCATAAGATCCAAAGTTACTCCAGTGCCATCTGGTCATGGGAATTTAAAAAATGTCATGGTACTTATCTAGCCATTTTTAAAGGATGAAGTTGGAGGCACTGTGGGTTTAAATTTATTCAGGAACCATTAAATGTTGAGGAAGTTTATTTCAATGAAAGTTCTGGAGAACTCTCAGAGGAAAGTCTTCCCAAAGAGTGACCAAAAAGTCACATGAAGCCAGGCCCATTGAGGTCTACAATATGAGGTCCATGTGAGTTTTGACTCTCAACTATTGCTGCCAAGTCTTTCAGAATGAAATCATGTGATATCCTGGCTGAGATTCCCAGTGTTCTGTGGAAAGCTACCCTGGTCCAAGATCTCAGTTTCCAAGAGCGACTCTCATGCATGGCCTCCTAAAACCCCAACACAATTCATGGCAATACTTCTCTGATGTCAGTTCTAGACCTCAGTCTCTAAGGGTATCACACCAGAGTTCAAGCCCAGGTGGACCCAGTCATCACTTCCAACCACCACACAAATAAACACAATTAAAACCAAAACACTCCCACAAGGCCCTCATCCTCTTCCATATAGACACTAATCATAACCTCTTGCTGGAGTTTTCCATGAGGGGCGCAGCCCAAGACAGTGTTCAAAAGAGCTCACTTGCCACTTATTTTCCTAAAGTCAGCGTGGTTTTTTACCATTTTTGTTTTGGATACACACATGGAATCTTTCTTTAGATCCATGAGGTGCTGAGAATCTAAGCCACAGCATCACACAGGGCCAAGAGGCTGAATCAGACACATCCTTATCCTAAGCAATTAAACAAAGAGCGACAGGTGATGCGCATGCATTTCCATTTGAAAACAGTTTTCATCAGTCTTCCCAAATGGGTGGACTGAGGCAAAGACCTCCTGACATTCAGGTCAACAGATCAATAGGTAAGCAAAAGGCCAAAAGAAGGGTTTTTCCACTGAGACATTACTGGTCACACTGATATCTGTGTTTTCTGAGATGCTCCCATTTCCTTCAGCTATCCAGTACATGGCCATGTCACAGAGCTTGGAGGGGTACATATCTTGGACACAAATCCATAAGACTATTTTGGAGAGTGGCCAGAATTTAGGAAGAAAACCTGAACTTAGCAATTTAGTAGGTGTTGCACATCTATAAGACAAGCCACAGTCCATTAATAAATCGGGCAGGATGAATGCTGGGAAGCTTCCTAGTAGACAGGACACATCCTTGATGCATTCTCTTTTCTAATGTCTTCAACCATGGACACAGTGGAATACATAGATAAAGAAACACTCACCTTGTCAAACGACCTACTATAAAGAGTCCACACCAAACCAAAAAAAAACCCGCCTTTTCCACCTATTCTCAGAAAATGAGACAGAACCAAAAACTCACACCCACACCCACAAAGGCACCTCCTTTCCCCAAGTAGGTCTGTGACTATACAGTGTGTCCTCTGAATGGTGGGCCATACTATGTTACCCCAAAATGGCCTGTCTTGTCTCAGATCTGTTTTCTTTGGCCAACTCTGTGAAGTTGTGAGGATCCATTGGTGAGCCACTTTCTGCTTTCTCAGGAAGGGCCCCTCTTCAGAGCTTTTCTGGCATTTGGCCATCCTCACATCAGTAGGTACCAAGAAAGACTGACTCTGTCCTTGGTAAATCCAAACAAGTGAGACCACTGGGACTGGTACTGGGACTGGCTCTGTGTGCCTGTTTTCCTGGATCCCAAGTTCAGAGATTCCATCACCAAGAAAGTGAGGTAGGTCACTTCCTTCAGGAACTGAATGAGGTCACAGCCTTGGCAACCACTTTGTCCTAACAGATGCTTCCAAGGGTCCCATGAGATGGAGGCTGCACCTACTTCCTCTGACATTTTCATAAGTTAGAATGGTATATCAACCATAGGTACTGGGGAACAGCTCTCCACAGAGGCTTGGTTTGGTCCATCTTCTCTACATTAAGAAGAGAGATTCTGATTAAGACACAACCCTTTATCCTGACCATGTTTTTTTGCCATAGAAGATGACTTTTGCCCTCTCAGGTCGTTCATAGCATCCTACACATTCTCCAGGGATTATTTGTACATGGACCTTTGAGGTTCTCAGCAGGTGGAAGATCCATACATTCCTGTATTGTAATACCAACTCTGTCTCTGCTCTTCTGTAAAGTTAGATTGAGGAACAGTGTATGGTTAGGATTAATAACATGTTCAATATGGGTTAGGAATCATTCTGCTTGATGAACAATGTTATTGGAAACCTGCGATTTTTACATGAAAATATAGGTGAAATATAAGTATTGAAATATAAATCTAGGTAAGATTTGAATCCTAGAAGGGAATTTGGCCTTTGAGTGGGATACTTAGCTTTGAATTATGTTCTGCACATATGTCTCAGATAAATTGATATGCAATGGCATAGATCCTTGTACCTTCGATGATTGAATGTAGAAGAGAGCATCCAGTTAAAAAAGGGATTTTTGCTAGGATTAGAAATATAGTCGGTAGGATTACGAAGAAGATTGAGTATAGAATATGGACCAAAAGTTCTTTAGCAATAGGGTTTCTGGTAGAGATTGAATATAAATGTCAGCACATGTGAAGAGTCAGTCACAATGATGAACTGGGGAAAAAAGTAGGAAAGCAGATGTGAATAGAGAGTAGGAAATCAGGCAAATTATAAAATGAGTGAGAGGTTTAGACAGTTTCAACAGGGTGAGATTGAAAATGTAGTCTTAGGAAGAAACACATATGTAATCACCAATAGGATTGACATTTGAGAGCATTAGGCAACCTGGACATGGATGTTTTTAGTAATCCATGTTCACTTTCCATTTAGGCTTTGGGACAGTCATAAGTGTGACCTTTGCATTTTGTGTCCAGAATATTACTGTGATAAAATGTATATGTAGATCAGTTGACATGCATATTTTTTCCACCATTTCTGGGAGCAATATTTTGAAGATATAGAAATTATTGTTGGGAGTACACAGAGGTGTACCATGTGTCTATCAATATATAGACAATGCATGAATAGACCATACTGTGAATAAATGATATAACTGGTTTCACTTTGAATAATGGATTGAATTGATATCTGAAAGTATACAAGAAATCTTATATTGATGTACAATCATTCATTTAAACCAGTTTTACATCTAATGGTAATATTAGTGTTATGTTTTATCATGACGGGTGTGTCAGTTTTGCTTCAAAAGTGATAATGGAAATCGAAAATAATGTGTTTGGAAAGAAGTGTCACAAAAAGAGAAGTCAAGAAACATGGAGGAATACATGTGTTCTGAAGCAAAAGTGATTGAAAGCAAAACAAATGTGTATATATTTGCTAAATTGTGGATGAAATATACATCCCATGATGTGCATTAACTGGAGAAATAGTAATGTACCAGTGTTGAATAAAAATGAACGTCAAAATACACATTATATCACATAGGAATCTTCTTGCATTGATGTTAAACTGGGTCAGTTACTGTATAAATATTAGAATTTTATTTTGGTGTTATAATACAATTTATTTTAGCACTAGCATGCCACAGAATGTAGAAGAAAGAGCAATGGATTTTTAGTTATAACACTAATAATCTAGCATTTAATGATTATTTTGGGGAGTCTAGAATTTACATAAGGCTATGCAACATAATTTTTTGTATTTAACATTCATAAAATCTTGGAATTTTGGTAATATTTCTCCTTTTTTTATTTTTTCAGTTGTTGATAGACCTTCATTTTATTTATTCGTATGTGGTGCTGAGAATATAACCCACTGCCTCACACATGCTAGACAAGCATGTTAACACTGAGTCACAAACCCAGCCCCTCCACTTTTATCTTTTCATCAAACACTCCTCTCCCTCTTCTTTACTCACTTTCTTCCTCATTTTCCCCCTTCTCTCTCTTCCTTTTTCATTTTCCCTCCATAAATATTTTTCTCTCATAGCATTACAAACAGTACTATGCTATGAAATTTACATTTAAAACTGTTTTTTATAGTCATTCTTTTCTTGAGAAAATTTAAAAATTATAAACACCTGATAAATATATTACAATACATTTATTATGCATATGTATCTATATTCATGCATATGTGTTACATATATATATATATATATATATATATATATATATATACATATATATTTAAAAGTACTTTGATTAGCCTGTTAGAAATAATATAGACCAAGTCTTTCTTAATTCTCAAGTCTTCCAGAATTAACATCTTACAGTGAAAATCAAATAAACATATTTAAGTAAACAGGTATCATTCTTATTTATCAATACTGATAATTTAAGGTTTTTATATCACATTTAGCTGTAATATGGCATATTAACTCTTTTGAATTAGAGAATTTTTTTTTGAACAACCTATTATTTAAGGACCATATGCACTGACATTTTAAATGGCTTTCTTGTGATTTCACTTTCTATCAATTGCATATTAATTGCCAAATACTTATTTTAGTAATTTTCATATTCATAATTGATATAAAGTCAATTGATTAATTCTTTTTGTAAGGAGTTACTAATTACAGTAGGGACAGTATTAATAATTCTAAATCTTTATAAAAATGGTACAAAAATATTTTCATGCAAAATTATGTATAATTGCATGCTCTAAATGTTTGATTGTTGATACATATAATAAAGAGCTTTTGATGAGTCTCTTCCCCAGTAAAACAGAAAATGCAAAGATATAGTTGGGTATGTATGTCCAAACAAACATATGGAAAAATACACATTATCATCTAGAAACTATTAAATAAAAGATGAAAAGAACAATCCAACACATTGTACCAACATGTCAGATGAGGTAGTATTCTGGAAGAATAGCCTAAGTCTAGACCTGGTCCATGACAAAATAATCACAAAAAAATAAAATATGAAAAATATAGGAAATGCTATGAGTTTTTCTTGAAGGTAAGTGGATTATCCTTTAATCTCAATTATGTGCATTTTTAAAAGCCAGTTTTCTGGTAAAATAAATTTGTGATAGTTACAAGTACACAAAACAAAGTTTCTGCTTAGCAAAATGAATGCATCTCAACTCTTTTTTAGCTGATTTCTTCCCACTCAACTTTAAACCTTTATTTATTTATTTTTTATTGGTTGTTCAAAACATTACAAAGCTCATCCTATATCATCTTTCATACATTTGACTCAATTGGGTTATGAACTCCCAATTTTCCCCAAATACGAGTTGCAGAATCACATCGGTTACACATTCACATTTTTACATGATGTCATATTAGTGAATGTTGTATTCTGCTACATTTCCTATCCCCTACTATCCCCTACTATACCCCCTCCCATCCCCTCCCATCTTCTTTCTCTACCTCATCTGCTGTTGTTCACTTCTCTCCCTTGCCCCACCTTTCCCCAATTTTCCCTACCCCATTGTTTGAAGATGCTATCCTACTTCCATTGCATGCTTTTAGCCCCTTTTTCAAATATAAGAAAGTTGTAATTTTGAGGATTGGTTTCTGTGTCCTCTATTCTGTACCATTGTTCCACCTGCCTATTTTGTTACCAGTACCACGCTGTTTTTGTTACTATTGCTTTTAGTACAGTTTGAACTCTGGTATCACTATACCTCCAGATTCATATTTTCTGTTTAGAGTTGCTTTTGCTATTCTGGGTCTTTTGTTTTTCCATCTTCTAAGATCTTCTTCTCTCTCTCTCTTTAGGGTTCTGTAGTTTTCAGTATATAAAACTTTCACGTCTTTTGTTAGGTTGATTCCCAAGTATCTTATTTTATTTGAGGATATTGTGAATGGAGTGGTTTTCCTCATTTCCATTTCAGAAGTTGTGTTGCTGACATACAGGAATGCCTTTCATTTATGCGTGTTAATTTTATATTCTGCCACTTTGCTGAATTCATTTATTAACTCTAGCCGTTTCATTGTAGACCCTTTGGGGTCTGTTAAATATATTTTCATGACATCTGCAAATAGCGATAATTTAAATACTTCTTTTCCTATTTTTATGCCTTTAATTTTTTTTGTCTGTCTAATTGTTCTGGGTAGTATTTCAAGAACTAAATTGAATAGAAGTGGTGATAGAGGGCATCCCTGTTTTGTTCCAGATTTTAGAGGGAATGCCTTCAGTTTTTCCACATTCAGGATGATGCTAGCCTGAGGTTTAGCATATATAGCTTTTACAATGTTGAGGTAAGTTCCTGTTATCCCTAGTTTTTCTAGTGTTTTGAACATAAAGTGATGCTGAACTTTGTCAAATGTTTTTTCTGCATCTATTGAGATGATCATATGGTTCTTGTCTTTATGTCTATTGATGTGGTGAATGGCATTTATTGATTTCCGTATATTGAACAAGCCTTGCATCCCACGGATGAATCTTACTTGATCATGGTGCACAATTTTTTTGATATGCTTTTGTATTCGATTCGCCAGGATTTTATTGACAAGTTTTGCATCGAAGTTCATTAGAGATATTGGTCTGTAGTTTTCTTTCTTTGAAGTGTCTTTGTCTGGTTTCAGGATCAGGGTGATTTATCCTCATAGAATAAATTTGGAAAAGCTCCTTCTTTTTGTTTTTCTTGAAATAGCTTGAAAAATATTGGTATTAATTCTTCTTTAAAGGTTTTGTAGAACTCCGCTGTATACCCATCCGGTCCATGGCTTCTTTTGGTTGGTAGTTTTTGATGGCTTCTTTCATTTCTTCCTTTGTTATTGGTCTGTTTAAATTGCGTGTGTCTTCCTGACTCAATCTGGGCAGATCTTATGACTTAAAAAATTCATCGATATCTTCACTATCTTCTATTTTATTGGAATATAGTGTTTCAAAATACTTTCTAATTATCTTCTGTATTTCTGTAGTGTCTGTTGTGATATTGCCTGTTTCATCCCGTATGTTAGTAATTTGAGTTCTCTCTCTTCTTCTCTTCATTAGCATGGCTGTGGGCCTGTCAATCTTATTTATTTTTTCAAAAAACCAACTTTTAGTTTTATCAAATTTTTTAATTTTTTTTGTTTCAATTTTGTTGATTTCTGCTCTAAATTTAATTATTTCTTGTCTTCTACTACATTTGCTGTTGTTTTGCTCTTCCTTTTCTAGGTTTTTGAGGTGTAGTGTGAGTTCATTTATTTGTTGATTTTTTTCTTTTTTTGAGGAAAGAACTCCAAGAAATGAACTTCCCTCTTAAACTGCTTTCATTGTGTCCCATCGATTCTGGTATGTTGTGTCTGTATTGTCATTTGTCTCTAAGAATTTTTTTTATCTCCTCCATTATGTCTTCTGTAACCCATTGATCATTCAGTAGCATGTTGTTCATTTTCCATGTGATGTAGGATTTTTCCTTACTTCTTTCATCATTGATTTCCAGTTTCATTCCATTATTATCAGATATAGTGCATGGTATAATCTCCATGCTTTTATATTTACTAAGAATTGCCCTATGGCATAATATATGGTCTATCTTTGAGTAGGATCCATGTGAAACTGAGAAGAACGTGTATCCACTTGATGATGGCTGATATATTCTATATATGTCGTTCAAGTCTAGGTTACAAATTGTGCTGTTGAGTTTGATAGTTTCTTCATTCAGTTCTTGTCTAGAGAATCTGTCTAATGCCGAGAGTGGTGTCTTGAAGTCACCCATAATTATTGTGTTGTAGTCTATTTGGCTATTGAACTTGAGGAGAGTTTGTTTTATGAACATTGCAGCTCCATTGCTTGGTGCATACAAATTCATAATTGTTATGTCTTGTTGGTGGATGGTTTCTTTTAACAGAATATAGTGTCCTTCTTTATCCCTTTTGATTAACTTAGGTTTGAAGTTGATTTTATTCCACATGAGTATGGCCACTCCTTCTTGCTTCTGAGGGCCATGTGAGTGGTATGATTTTTCCCAACCTTTTACCTTCACCCTGTGTATGTCTTTTCCTATCATATGAGTCTCCTTAAGGCAGCATATTGTTGGATTTATTTTTTTTGATCCAGGTTACTAGCCCATTCTCTTGATTGGTGAATATAATCCATTAACATTTAAGGTTACAATTGAAATATGATTTGTTCTTCCAATCATGTTTATTTATTTATTATGTTTTAGTTTGGCTAGTTTTTACTTTTTTGGTTATTTTCCTCCCCCTTTACTGAGATACCTCCTGCTGTTAGTTTTCGGCACTATTTATCAATTCCTCTTCTTGTAGTATTTTGCTCAAAATGCTTTGCAGTGCTGGTTTTCTGGCTGCGAATTCTTTTAGCTTTTGTTTATTGTGAAAGACTTTAATTTCGTTTTCAAATCTGAACCTTAATTTTGCTGGATACAGTATTCTTGGTTGGAATCCATTATTTTTCAGCATTTGAAATACATTGTTCAAGGATCTTCTCGCTTTCAAAGTCTGTGATGAAAAATCAGTCATTAACCTAATTGGTTTTCCCCTGAATGTAATCTGCCTCCTTTCTCTTATAGTGTTTAATATTCTCTCCTTGTTCTGTATGTTGGCTATCTTCATAATTATATGTCTTGGAGTTTGTCTATTATGATTTTGAATGTTTGGGGTCCTGTAGGCTTCCAGGATTTGACAATCCGATCCATCTTTCATCTCTGGGATGTTTTCTAGAATTATTTTATTTAATATGTTCTCCATTCCTTTGGTTTGAATCTCTATGCCTTCTTCTATCCCAATGACTCTCATTTTTTATGACATCCAATATCTCTTGAATAGATTGCTAGTGGGATTTAAGCCTCTTTTCTGTGTTGATTATATTCTTTTCAAGTTGATAAACTTTGTCTTCATTATCTGATATTCTGACTTCTGCTTGATCTAGTCTATTTGTAATATTCTCGTTTGAGTTTTTAATTTGGTTAATACTTTCCTGCATTTCTAGTATTACTGTTTGATTTCTTTTAAGATCTCTATCTCCTGGTAAAGCTCGTTGTTTGCCATTTGAGTTTGTTTGTTTAATTCATTTTCAAAATATACTTTTATTGCTTGGACTTGCTGCCTCATGTCTTCTCTAATATTCCTTTCCATCTGAGTTAGGAATGCCTTAAGTTCTTTCCCTATCCCTGTTTCTGATGCTTCTAGGTCCTCCTGTAGAATTAAGTTGTCCTGCATTGTTTGTACTCCTTTCTTTCCCTTGTTTTTTCATGATGCTCATGTTACTTTCCAGCTCTATTTGATTGCTGTGTTTCTGTTTTATTCTATAGATTTGTTTCGGTGTTGTGTATCTCTGTTGTCTCTCCTTTGTGTTGGTAGACTATGCCTGCTAAAGTGGATTCCACTTGTAGGGAATTCCGAAGGCCGAGCTCCAGTGACGTCACCCCTCTGCTTTGGCGGGCCCAGGCTCCTTGCCGAAATGTTCGAATACGGGGATGGAACTGGACTGTCTCCAGTTGGTTTCAGCTCTAGGTCACTGGCGGGTGGGCAATCACTAGCCACCCAGTGGCGCAGTCGGTCTCCTGCGCGCCGGTGTTCTCCAGACGCCCAGTCACGCGGACAGCAGGTGGACTGTCACCTGCGCTTCTGTGTTCTCCAGCTTCCCAGTCACAAGAGCCTGGCCTCTAGTCCCCTGGTTTCTCCTGCTAGTCCTGGTTTCTCCTGCTAGACTAGATTTCCCCTGAGTGATGCTTCTCTGCAGTTCAATCTGTATTCTGGGCCTGTCATTTGTTGGGTGTGGAGGGTGTCTATTGGAACCCAGACACTCTATTGTTTTGAGGATCAGTCAGACCGGATCTCCGGTTGCACATTTGGCTCGTTTTTCAGACCCAATTACCAGATCTCAGTGCTAAAAATCTTTCTTATAGGTTTTGGTGCACCCCCATTTTGCTGTAAGTTCTTAACAAGATAGTTTTTTGTGGTTCTATCTCGTTATTCACCTGTGCAGTGGCGCGTTACACTGGGTGTGATGCACTCTATTCGTGGCCATCAGGCAATGATGAAATATTATGCTTTGTATGCAGCATTTACTGAAGTTAGTTTTCAGTATTAGGAAACAAATATGTATTTCAGGTGAATGAATAATCTGAATTTCTGAGAATAATCTTGTGAAAAGTTGATTATAAATCCACATACGTGAATATGAATGATTTTAGGGAGTGTATAATAAGACACATATATTTCATATTTTGAAAAATCTGGAGAGTGATATATATATATATATATATATATATATATATATATATATATATACCCAGAAACACACTCACAGACATTAAAAAGTAGCAATATATATGCCAATCGAAATTCAAAATGAAATATATATTCTTCACATATCCAAAAAAATACATTTTACTGAAAATGGATTTATGTATAATGTTGTTCAACTAGGAGGCTCACCCATAGGTTGAAATTTCAGTTCCAAAAGGGTTTAGGAGGAGTGATCTCTTCTCACAATTTGTATCTGCCAAGTCAGCCACCTCAGAAGAAAGTCTGTGTGATACCAGGTAGTATTCTATATGAGCATATAAAAATACATGTGCTGAATAGGTGACAGAGAAAGGGGAGAGGAATTCACATATTTGTTAACGTTAAAAACACATGGAGAAATATTTCAATAAACATTGACTATATTTATAACTCCAACCCCATATAATGCAAAAGGGAAGTCCAAGTATACACCATGCCTTCTCTGAACTGTTTGTATTTCCATTCTGTTAGGGTTACTATTCTTCATCATATTAGGATTAGTAGTCAGAGTCTAGTAGGTTATGGATTAGTGTCAGAGATTCAGTATTTCGAATAGAAAATAGGAAAATAAACCCATTGTGTTTGCAAATATGTGTGATACAAAAATCTTCCCACTCTCATTCAGAACAATGCCTTGACATTACCTTCTCCCCTAATAAGACACAATTAGAAGAGAAGAGTTAGAAAATCTGTGAATACATATCTGGAATGGAATATTCTCGGTGTTCACAAGCTTGGAGGTGGTAGAGGAGTTTCCAAAAGTAAGGGACAGGGTAAACACTCCACAAACATGGAGCTCTGCAGGCCTAAAGACATATTGAGAAACTGCCTCTGAGTTTGGGCACTTAAAATGTATGTTGTGGTCCGAAGCTTTAGCTTCTTCTATAGTGAGAGCATCAAAACTGGTCTGCATCTATGTGACCTGGGGGACATGGTATCTTATTTTCCAATGAACATGAGGCAGCAGTGCTGAATTCTCACTTTGTAGGTAAACTGTGGCAACTGGAGTCTAAGGGTCAATCTGTGTGGACTGTGAAGCTAATTGATCATGCTCTACTTTTCTTAGTAGAGCACTGGGAGTTTGTTATTTGCTTCACAATACAAGGAGTTCAACTTGGTCAGAGTGCTGGAGGGAGTTCTGTCACATGTGGTGCCTCAGGGTCTGCAGGAGAATGCACCAGTCAGGCTTCTATTTCACATAGTTTGACCCCTTGACCATAGCATCCTGATTCTGAACATTGCCCTGAAACCTCTCCATATAACAAGATGCCTTTACATATAAGGGTCTGCTTGCTGCACCATGTCAGTTACAAGCCATTTGGAAGCCAATGGCAGATCTACATGGCCCCAACACAGATGTTTTATCACACACCTGCCCACCACTGTTCTAGGCCCACTACTCAGCAGGCTCCAACTTACTGGCATCTCTGTTCTACACCATTTTTAAGAAACACAGTCAAACAAGGCACTGTCTGGTATACTCATGATCAGCAAATGGACATCAAAAAGTTCTCCAGTGCCACCTGGTCATGAAAATTTCAAAAATTCCATGGTATTTCTCTAGCCATTTTTCAAGGATGAAGTTGGAGGCACTATGATTTTCAATTCACTCAGGAACCTTTAAATGTTGAGGAAGCTCATTTCAATGAAAGCTCTGGAGAACACTCACAGGCAAGGCTTCCCAAAGGGTCGCCAAAAGGTCACATGAAGCCAGGCCCATTGAGGTCTGCAATGTGAGATCATGTGTGTTTTGCCTCTCAACTATGGCTGCCAAGTCTTTCAGAATAAAATCATGTGATATTCTGGCTGAGATTCCTCGTGCCTTGTGGAAAGCCTTTCTGGGCACAGATCTCAGTTTCAAAGGGCGACTGTCATTCATGGCCTCCTAAAATCCCAACACAACTCATGGCAATAATTCTCTGAGGTCAGTTCCAGAACTCAGTCTCTAAAGGGAATCACACCAGAGTTCAAGACCAGGTGGAGCCAGTCATCTTTTTCAACCGCCACACAAACTTCCAAAATTAAAACCCAAACACTCCCACAAGGCCCTCATCTTCTTCCATATAGATACTCATTATAAACTCTGGCTGGAGGTTTCCATGAGGGATGCAGAACAAGATAGTGTCCAAAGTTAGCTCCCTTGCCCCTCATTTGCCTAAAGTCGGGGTGGCCTGAACACCTTCCTGTGAACCTGGAGTGATCAAATAGTGTGCCGTTAATACTGCTCTGCTTCTCCAATTTGAGGATGACTGACTGTGGGGTTTAGATTCTTTATGTGAATTGGAAGCATGAGAAAATGCAAGCACCTTTGGGCTTGACTCTCCTTGGCTTTAAAGAATGCATTTGACCCAAAGAATCCCTCTTCTCACTTGATGGAGGTCAGGAACCTTACAGAGGAAGGCAAGAGACTTCATCCGCAATGACTGCTCTTTTGATCATTTTGGTTTTGGATGAACACATGGGATCCATCAGGTGCTGAGAATCTAACCACAGACTCACACAGGGCCAAGAGGCTGTTTCAGACAAATCCATTTCCAAAGCAATTAAGCAAAGAGCTACAGGTGATGTCCATTCATTTCCATTTGAAAACTTTTTTCTTCAGGCTTCACAAAGAATTGGCCTGTGGTAAATACCTTCCTGATATTCAGGGCAACAGAACAATAGGTAAGCAAAAAGCCCAAATCAGGGTTTCTCCACTGAGACTTTCCTGGTCACACTAGCTACCCACTACATGGCCATATAACAGAGCTTTTAGGTGGTAAATATCTTGGACACAAAACCATGAAGCTATTCTGCAGAGTGTCCAGAATTCAGAAAGAAAACAGAAACTTATGAAGATATCAGGTGTTGCCCTTTGATAACAAAAGCCACAGTCCATTTATAAATTGGGCAAGATGAATGCTGGGAAGCTTTCTACTAGACAGGACACATCCTTTGATGCATTCTTATTTCTAATGTCTACAACCACGGACACAGTGGGATACACAGACATAGAAGCACTCGCATTGCAAAACGACTAACTAGAAACAGTCCACGCCAATCCAAACAAACAGTCTTTCCTACCTATTCTCAGAACATGAGACAAGACCATGAACATACACCCACACCCACAAAGGCACCACCTTTGCTCCAAGTAGTTCTGTGATTACCCAGAGTGTCCTCTGAATGGTGGGCCATACTATATTCCCCCCAAATGGCCTGTCGTGTCTCAAATCTGGTCTCCTTGGCCAATTCTGTGAAGTTGTCATTAGCCATGGGTGAGCCACTACCTGCTTTCTCAGGAAAGGCCCCTCTTCAGAGCTTTACTGGCATTTGAACATCCTCACATCTGTAGGCACTAAGAAAGACTGACTCTGTCCTTGGTAAATTGAAGCAAGTGAGACCACTGGGCCTGGGACTGCGACTGGCTCTGGGTGCCATTCTTCCTGGATCCCAAGTTCAGAGAGTTCCATCACAAAGGAAGTGAGGTGAGGTCACTTCCTTCAGAAACTGAATGAGGTCACTGCTTTGGCAACAACTTTGTCCAAATAGTTACTTCTAAGGGCCCATGAGATGGAGGCTGTTCCTACTTTCTGTAACACTTTCAAAAGTTAGAATGGTATATCAACCATAGGCACCTGGGAACACCTCTTCACACAGGCCTGGTTTGGTCTATCTTCTCTACATTAAGTTGATAGAGGCTGATACAGACACATCCCTTCATCCTCACCAGGTTGTTTGCCATGGAAGATGACTTTTGCTCTCTCGGGAACTTCACAGCTGCCTACATCTTCTCCAGGGATTATTTCTACATGGACCTTTGATGTTCTCAGCAGGTGGAAGATTCCCTACATTCCGGTATTTAAAGAGAAACTCTGTCCCTCCTCTTCTGTAAAGTTAGATTGAGGTAACAGTGTATATTTAGGGTTAATAACATGTTCGATTTGGGTTAGGAATCTCTCTGCCGGATGAATAATGGTATTGGGAACCTGTGATATTTACAAGAATATATAGGTGAAATATAAGTATGAAAACAGAAATGTAGGTAAGATATGAAGCCAGAAGGGCATTGGGCCCTTGAGTGGGATACTTAGGTTTGAATTATGTTCTGCACATGTGTCTCAGATGAATTGATATAAAATGGCATAGGACCTTTTACCTTGAATGATTGATTGTTGAAGAGAACATCGAGTTAAAAAGTGATAGTCAGTAGGATTAGTAAGATAGTCAGTAGGTTTATAAAGAAGAGTGAGTATAGGATTTGGACCAAAAGTTCTTTAGCAATAGAGTTTCGGGTAGAGAGTGAATGTAAATGTCAGCATATGTGAAGTATGAGTCACAATGATGAACTAGGGAAAATATGTAGGAAAGCAGATATCAATAGAGATATTAGGAAATCAGGCAAAGTGTAAAGTGAGTGATAGAATTAGACATTTCCAACAGGCTTGAGGTTGAATATATAATCTTAGAAAGAAACAAATATGTAGTCATCAATAGGATTGACATTTGAGAGCATTAGGTAACCAGGACATGGTTGTTTTTGGTAATCCATGCTCACTTTCCATTTAGGCTTTGATACAATCATGAGTTTGACCTTTGCTTTTTGTGTCCAGAATATTACTGTGATAAAATGTATATATAGATAAGGTGACATCAGTATTTCTTCCACCATTTCTGGGAGCAATATTTTGAAGAGGTACAAATTAGTAATGGGGGGACAAATAGGTGTGCACTGTGTTTATGAATATAGAGATAATGCATTAATAGACCATACAGTGAATAAATAACATAACTGGTTCCAACTTTAAATAATGGATTGAATTGAAATGTGAAAATATACAGGAAATTTTATATTGATATGCATACATTCATTCCAACCAGTTTTACATCTAATGGTAATATTAATGTTATAGTTTATCATGAAGAGTGTGTGAGTTTAGCTTCAAAATTGATTATGGAAATCGAAAATAATGTGTTTGGAAAGAAGTCTCATGAAAAGACCAGTCAAGTAACATGGAAGAATTCATGTGTTCTGAAGCAGGAAGTGAAACAAATTCTTATTAATTTGCTAACTGTGGATGAAATATATGTCCTATGATGTGCAAAAACTGAAGAAATACTAATGTACCAGTGTTGAATTAAAATAAAGGTCAAAATAGACATTAAGTCCCATAGGAATCTACTTGCATTGATGTTAAACTGGGTCTGTTACTGTAAAAATATTAGGATTTGTAAGCACCATTGATTGAAGTTAGTTCTCATACTGGGAAACAAATATGTATTTCAGGTAGATGAATATTTCTGAGAATAATCTTGTGAAAAGTTGATTATAAATCCACATACATGAATATGAATGAATTGATGGAGTGTATATAAGAGACATATATTTCATATTTTATAAAATCTGGAGAGTGTGTGTGTGTGTGTATATATATATATATATATATATATATATATATATATATATATATATACAGAAAAACACAAAAATACATTAAAAAGTATCAATATATATGCCAAACGTAATTTATCAGTAATATATATCATCCACAGATGAAAATATATTTATTTTACTGAACATGGATTTATGTATAAATTGTTCTACTGGGAAGCTCACCCATAGTTTTAATTTTCAGTTCCACCAGCGTTTACGAGATCTCTTCTCACAACTTGTTTCTGCTCAGTCAGCCAACTCAAAAAAATGTACGTGTGAGACCATGTAGGATTCTATATTTGCATATAAAAATACATGTGCTGAGTAGGCTGCATAGAAAGGAAGACAGGAATTTACATATGTGTTAACATTAAAAACACATGGAGGACTATTTCAATTAAAAATTGAGTAGATTTAGAATACCTACCCTCTATCATGCAAAAAGGAAGTCCAACAATACACCATGCCTGCTGTAAACTGCTTGTATTTTCATTCTGTTTGGGTATTTTTCTCCATCATATTAGGATTAGTAGTCAGAGTCTAGTAGGGTATGAGATAGTGTCAAGAATTCAGTATTTCAAATGGAAAATTGTAAAATGAATCAATGTGTATGCAAATGTGTGCTACACAAAAATTTTCCCACTCTCATTCAGAACAATGCCTTGACATTACCTTCACCCCAAGTAAGACACATTTAGAGGAGAAGAGTTAGACAATCTTTGAATGCATATCTGAAATGAAAAATGTTCAGGAGTTCACAACCTTGGAGTTGGTAGAGGAGTTTCCAAAAGTAAGGGAAAGTGTAAAATCTCCACAAACATGGAGATTTACCAGCCTAAAGACTTCTGGAGAAACTGCCTCTAGGTTGGGCACTTGAAATATATGTTGTTGTCAGGAGCTTTAGCTTCCTTTCTAGTGAGACAATCAAAGCTTGGTCTGCACATCTGTGACCTGGAGGACATGGTTTATAATTCTCCAATGAACATGAAGCAGCAGTGTTGATTTCTCTCTTTGTAGGTAAACTATGGCCACTGGGTCTAAGTGTCTCCCCATGTAGACTGCTAAGCCATTAGGTCATCCTCCACTTTTCAAAACGTTTCTTGATACTGCACTCGGAGTTTGGTATTTGCTTCATGAAATACAAGGAGTTCAACTGGGACAAAGGGCTGGAGGAAGTTCTTTCACGTGTGGTGGGTCAGGGTCTGCAGGAGAATGCACCAACAGGGCTTGTATACCACATAGGTTGCTCCCTTGACCATAGAAACCTGATTTTGAACATTGCCCTGAAACCTCTCTATATAACCAGATGTCTTTACATACAGGATCTGCTGACTGCACCATGTCAGTCTCAAGCCATTTGGAAGCCAATGGCAGATCCACATGACCCCACCACAGATGTTTTATCACACACTTGCTCACCCCTGCTCTGGGCCCATTACTCAACAGGCTTCAAATGACTGGCATCTCTTTTCTACACCATTTTCATGAAAACCAGTCAATCAACACACTGTCTGGTACACTCATGATCAGCAACTGGACATCCAAATGTTCTCCAGTGCCACCTGGTCAAGGAAATTTCAAAAATTTCATGGTATTTATCTAGCCAATTTTCAACGATGAAGTTGGAGACACTGTGGGTTTCAATTCATTCAGAAATTATTTAATGGTGAGGAAGCTCATTTCAATGAAAGCTCTGGAGAACTGTCACAGGCAAGGCTTCCCAAAGAGTGGCCAAAAGGTCACATGAAGCAAGGCCCATTGAGGTCTACAATTGAGGTCCATGTGTGTTTTGACTATCAAATATGTCTGACAAGTTTTTCAGAATAAAATTGTGTGATATCCTCCTGAGATTCCCAGTGCTCTGTGGAAAGCGACACTGGGCCTAGATCTCAGTTTCCAAGGGTGACTCTCATGCGTGGCCTCCTAAATCCCAACACAATTCATGGCAATATTTCTCTGAGGTAAGTTCCAGAACTCAGTCTCTAAGGGGAATGACACCATAGTTCAAGCCCATTTGGATCCAGTCATCTCTTCCAACCGCCACACGAATGACCACAATTAAAACCAAAACACTCCCACATGGCCCTCATCTTGTTAAATATAGACACTCATCATAAACTCTGGCTGGAGGTTTCCATGCGGGACGCATCCCAAGACAGTGTCCAAAATATTCTCCCTTGCCCCTCATTTGCCTAAAGTCAGGGTGGCCTGGACACCCTTCCTGTGAACCAGAAGTGATCAAATAGGCCTGCCGTTAATACTGCTCTGCTTCTCCAATTTGAGCACTATTGACTCTCAGGTATAGATTTTTTTATGTGATTTGGAGTCACGAGAAAACACAAGCACCTCTGCAGGACTTTGAAAAACTCATTTGACCAAAAGGATCCCTGTCTCACTTGATAGAGGTCAGGTACCTAACAGAGGAAGGCAAGAGACTCATCCACAATTACTGAATTTTTGCCATTATGGTTTTGATTGCACACATGGTATCTATCTTTAGATCCATCATGTGCTGAAAATTTAAGCCACAACCTCATACAGGGCTAGGAGGCTGATTCAAACACATCCCTTTCCAAAGCAAAGAACCACAAGTTATTCCCATTTATTTCCATTTTAAAACTGTTTTATTCAGGCTTCACAAAGGGGTGGCCTGAGGCAAAGACCTTCCTGACATTCAGGGCAACAGAACAATAGGTAAGCAAATGAACCAAAATATGGGTTCTTCACTGAGTGTTTACTGGTCACAATGATGTCTGAGTTTTCTAAGATGTTCCCATTTCCTATAGCTATCAAGTACATGGCCATGTCACAGAGCTTGGGGGTGGTATGTATCTTGGACACAAAACTATGAGGCTATTCTGGAGAGTGGCCAGAATTCAGGAAGAAAACAGGAACTTAGGAAGTTAGTAGGTGTTGCCCATCCATAAGGAAAGCCACAGTCCATTCATCAACTAGGCCTGATGAATGCTGGAAAGTTTTCCACTAGACAGGACACATACATTGATACATTCTCTTTTCGAATGTCTACAACCATGGACAGAGTGGGATACACAGACATAGAAGCACTCGCCTAGTCAAACGACTTTCTAGAAACAGTCCACTCCAATCAAAACAACAGCCTTTCCTACCTATTCTCAGAACATGAGACAAAACCACAAACTCACACCCACACCCACAAAGGCACCTCCTTAACTCAAGTAGGTCTGTGACTATCCGGAGTGTCCTCTGAATAGTGGGCCATACTATGTTCCCCTAAAATGGCCTGTACTGTCTCAGATCTGGTCTCCTTGGCCAACTC
Source organism: Callospermophilus lateralis (assembly GCF_048772815.1). Classification (NCBI taxonomy): domain Eukaryota; kingdom Metazoa; phylum Chordata; class Mammalia; order Rodentia; family Sciuridae; genus Callospermophilus; species Callospermophilus lateralis. The sequence continues at coordinate 274,517 of NW_027512536.1, read as the reverse complement.
TGTGAAGTTGTCAACAGCCAGCGGTGAACCACTACCTGCTTTCTCAGTAAAGGCCCCTCTTCAGAGCTCTTCAGGCATTTGGCAATCCTCATATCAGTAGGTACCAAGGAAGACTGACTCTGTCCTTGGTAAATCCAAACAAGTGAGACCACTGGGATTGGGACTTGGACTTGCTCTCGGTGCCTGGCTTCCTGGATCCCAAATTCAGAGATTTCCATCACCAGGAAAGTGAGGTGAGGTCACTTCCTTCAGGAACTGAATGAGGTCACTGCCTTGGCAACCACTTTGTCCTACCAGATTCATCCAAGGTTCCCATGAGATGGAGGCTGCCACTACTTCCTGTGACACTTTCACAAGTTAGAATGGTATATCAACCATAGGCACCTGGGAACAGCTCTCCACACAGGCATGGTTTGATCAATCTTCTCTACATTAAGAAAGGAGAGGCTGATTCAGACACATCCCTTAATACTGACCAGGTTGTTTGTCATGGAAGATGACTTTTGCTCTATTAGGTCCTTCATAGCTGCCTGCAACTTCTCCAGGGTATCATTTCTGCTTGTACCTTTGATGTTCTCAGCAGGTGGAAGAGCCCCTACATTACTGTATTGTAAGACAAACTCTCTCCCGGCTCTTCTGTACAGTTAGTTTGAGGGTACAGTGTATGGTTAGAGTAATAACAGGTTTGATTTAGGTTAGAAATCATACTGAGGAATGAACAATGGTATTGGGAACTCGCGATATTTATGAGAATATATAGGTGAAATATAAGTATGAAAACAGAAATCTAGATAAGGTTTGAATCCAAGAAGGGCATTGGGCTGTTGATTGGGATACTTAGCTTTGAATTATATTCTGCACAGATGTCTCAGATAAATTGATATACAATGGCATAGGACCTTGTACCTTGGATGATTGATTGTCAAAGAGAATTTCCAGTCAAAAAGGGATAGTCGGTAGGATTAGGAAGATAGTTGGTAGGTATAGAAAAAAGAGTGAGTATAGGATTTCGAACAAAAGTTCTGTAGCAATAGGGTTTCGGATAGAGAGTGAATGTAAATTTCAGCACATGTAAAGAGTCAGTCACAATGATGAACTCAGGAAAATATGTATGAAAGCAGATATCAATGGAGACATTAGGAAATCAGAAAAAGCATAAAGTGAGGGTTAGTATTAGTCATTTTCAACAGGGTTGAGGTTGAATATATAATCTTAGAAAGCAACAAATATGTAGTCACCAATAGGATTGATTTGCGAGCATTAAGCAACCTGGAAATGGATGTTTTTAGAAATCCATGCTCACTTTCCATTTAGGATTTGGTGAAAGGTTAATAAGATAGGTACTTGTCACTTCCTGTTTTTCTGTATGCTTAACAAAACACTGTTGAAACCTTGAGGACTGTTTGCTAATTTTTTCCCCAGAATGTGCTGTCCCCGACTGCCAAACAGAGAATGTACACCCTCACCTGTTTGCACGCAAACCGCCCACTCGCCCTGACCCATCAATAAGCTTCCCTCCCTGCCCTCTTCAAGGAAAGTATATAAGCTCTGCTTAAGCTGTTCTCATTGCTCTCTGCTCTATTCAAGTGAGCACTGAGCCCCAGATTGCTAGACTCCCAATAAACCCAGGCTAACTTTTGATGTGGAGGGGACCCCAGTAAACTTTGAAGTGGATACAGGGGCAGTATACTTAGTCCTTAAGGCCCCACTGGGCCCTCTATCAAATAAAAGCTCTCTAGTTCAAAGTGCTAACACCAGTAAATATGGGAATTAGACAACTAAGAAAACCATGGACATGAGGAAAGGAAAAATCCATCACTCCTTCCTAATAATCCCAGAATGCCTGGCCCCATTGATGGGCAGAGATCTGCTCACCAAGCTCCGGGCCAAAATGACTTTTAACCATGAAGGCCCCAAAATGATATTTCTAAATCCTTTAGTATAAACTCCTATATTCACGGTTTAAATATGTCAGTAGAAGATGAACAGCAACTCTTCACACCCCCCAAGACTGATCAAACAGGCAAGCTACCCCAGAAATGGATAACAGATTACCCAGATGCCTGGAAAAAAACTGCTGGGTTAGGACTAGCCATGAAACAACCTCCAAAAACAGTGGAGTTCAAAACCTCAGCCTCCCCAATCAATGTCAAAAAATATCCTCTGAGCAAAAAAGCTAAAGATGGGATAAGGCCCCATATTCAGAAATATCTGGCCTTAGGGTCCTAAGGCCTTGTCAATCATCCTAAAGCACTCCCCCGCTACCAGTATAAAAAGCCAGGAGCCGGGGACTATCCCCCATTAAAGACATAAGAGAGACCTACAACAGAGTGTAGGACATTCACCCCAGTGTACCTAATCCGTACAATCTGCTTATCACTCTGAACCCTGAGAGGAAATGGTATACTGTTCTGGACTTAAAAGATGCTTTCTTTTGCTTGCCTCTGCATAAATATAGTCAGTTGCTGTTTGCTTGCTAGTGGGTAGACCCAGAAACTGGAACGTGTGGTCAACTAACTTGGACTAGACTCCCCAAAATGGTTGAAAAACTCCCCCACTCTCTTTGATGAAGCCCTCCAAAGAGATCTCAACAGCTTCAGAACTACGCACCCCGAAGTCACCCAGCTTCAATACGTGGATGACCTGCTACTGGCACCCAACACCAAGGATATCTGTGAATCTGGGACCCAAGCAGTATTATGTGAGCTTCCTCAACTCGGGTATAGAGCTTCTTCCTAAAAGGCCCAAATTTGCCAGCAAGAAGTAATCTTCCTGGGCTATTCCTTTAGGGGCAGTAAACGATGGCTCACTGAGCCCAGAAATCAAACGGTTGTGCAGAAACCACCCCCATCTAACAGCAGACAACACAGAGAGTTTCTTGGGACTGCTGGGTTTTGCAGGTTAAGGATTCCTGTGTTTGGGTCCTTAACTTCTCATTTACACCCGCTGTTAAAGGAGATGCCCAATTCTAATGGACCCCTGAGATCCAGCAAGCTTTTGATAATATCTAAGGACACTGACACTGTACTCCTCAACTTCACTGAGCAAAGCCTGAAATTTCAGAAAGCCCTACACTACGTTAAAAATGTACATCAGTTCACTCACCTTGGTTCAAAGAAATTGCAGGCATTCCTGAAGGATCAAGAACAGAGTTTTCCACTAACCGACTCACAGTGAAAGGAAATAACTGAACAGGTAAAAAAAAGCCTGTCGGGTCTGTCAATAGGTTAATGCTTACCCTTCCTACTGTCCTGCAGGAAAGCACCTACGAGGAACCAGACCAGGACAATTCTGGGAAGTGGACTTTACTGAAATTAAGCAAGCATGGTATGGACTTAAATATCTCCTACTCTTTGTAGATATATTTCAGGATGGATTGAAGCCTCCCCCCCCAAAAAAAAAAGGCGCAAATGGTGGTCAAGAAGATCCTGAAAGATATTTTTCCAAGGTACGGCCTGCCTAAGGTAATAGGGTCTGATAATGGACCAGCGTTCATGGCCCAGGTAACTCAGGGGTTAGCCAGGACCCTGGGGATTAATTGGAAGTTACATTGTGCTTATAGACCCCAGAGTTCAGGACAGGTAAAAAAATTAAATAGAACCATTAAAGAGACCTAAACGGAATTAAGCTTAAAGAGTAGCATAAAAGATTGGACTATGCTCCTGCCTTATGCACTATTTCATGCAAGAAATACTCCCTCTGTTTCTTTGTGTAACCTCACCCCCTATGAAATTCTCTATGGGGCCCCATCTCCAGTAAGGGACCTAACCCTAACTCAAAGATCTAACGATCCCTTCCACACCACCTTGCTTGACAGACTTAAAGTTCTGGAAGGAACTCAGCAATACCTGTGGAAACAGCTGGCCACTGCCTACCAACCTGCTGAAGAGGGTACTCCACATCTATATCAAGTAAGAGACTTTGTCTACATAAGACAACATCAGGTGTCATCCCTGGAACCCGGCTGGACAGGACCATACCAGGTGCTACTTATAACACCTACAGTGCTAAAGTTAGACGGAATCACTTCCTGGTTCCTAATTCTCATCTCAAGCCTGTGCCCTGTCCAGAATCTGGCTGAAAAATGAAAAAGACTGGTAACATTTTCAAATTGTAAATTCGCCATGTGAATAAGACTATAGACTCTCCAATTGGTCACCAGTAGTCCTAACCCTCATCAACCCGTTCAGCAGCGATGGCTGATCACAAATCCTACTAGACAAGAAGTATGGTCTATCGCACATACAGCCCACTTAGGGACCTGGTGGCCATCTCTCCACCAAGAAATTTGTCAGCTGGCTATACGTCTTTCCTATTGGGAAATCCCTGATGAAGAGGATCCCCAAAAATTCCATTAAATACTTTCCATACAATAGATAATGGAAACAAACATTATGGATGTAGGGACACGCGAGCCAGATGCAGGTTGGCTAGCCTAGATTACTATGTTTGCCTGGCGGACTACCAAAGCCAAAAACAGCCACGACTGTGTGGGGGAAAAGCCAACTTCTTCTGTAAATAATGGGGATGTGAGGATACAGGGGCTACCTGGTGGAAGCAAAACTCCTCATCAAATTCAGTACACAGCATTGGCCATATTACCAGTTAGATAACAAAAACCGATGGCCACCAGAAGGGTCTCTAGATCCTCAAATTTTGCGTGACCTTTTCAACTTCGACAAGTGCTCAAAAGTGTGGAAGGAAATTCCCCTACGTGTAGGCCTTTTCCCTCCTATGCTCAAATCCTGAACTATGCTTCTCCAATAGATACTCACCCGCAGCCTTCTGCCCCAGACTCTCTGCTGTCACTCCCACATCAGCAACCTGATTTCTCAGCTCCAGTTACTAGATCAAAAACCCAAATTTCCGTCGGTTCTCAGACCATTGCCCCTTCCTGAGCTTGCAGGTACTGAGGTACCCTTCCACCCACTCACTCCTCTCTCCTCCTGTCAGTGCCCACACCGGGTCCCACCAGGTCCTCTTACCAGCTAACCCAAAGCTCAAACCAGCTAAGGAGTGCCCTCAGACGCCTATCAAAGATGTAATTAAAATGGCCTTTAAAGTTGCTTTGTCATCACTGAAAACAGGTTACTAAGAATTTAAAGTCCCTCACAGGCTTTTTGGGATACTCACTCCCGTCTTCCCCTCTGCTCTACCTGTTCTACTGCTCAAGTTTTGTTGCCAGGAAAATCCCAAACCCCTTTCCCATAATTCTTTTATATCTCTTTTTCCTCATCCTCAGATCCACGGAGCTGCTCTCATCCCCTGCCTTCCCTGTCTTCCCCTCTGTATCAGGCCCACAGAAAAGTCTTAAATGACCTTCTCCAGAAGTCTTCACCATGGCTGACTTTAAGCCTTTCAGCAACACAGTTCCTATAAAAGAGTTCAATGTAGATAAACTTCCTCTATTCGTGTTGCTCTGTTCTACTTGGCCACTGGCTGGAAAAATCAGCACTCCTAAGCTAGACACCCCCTTAGTAGTTTTTAACAAAATATATGAAGAAGGCCTCTGCCCTAGAGCTGGGGCTTCATAGAGATGGCTACATTTCTAAGATATAGAAGTTACCAACTGGGCTCCATGGTAACAGCTGGCAGGGAGGAAAAGATAAAAAAGAAGAAAAAAGCTCTCCCCCTCCCAGGTGTCCTTAAGAAGTTAACTTTCCCAGAACAGAGGAAAAAAAAAACAGAAACAAAAACTGCTTTTTGTGAACTTCTGCAGACTGTGAACTTCTGAGCCCCTTCCCTTACATGCTGGGTACAAAATTCTGAAACAACCTAAACTTTGGGTTCAGGGATTAATTGATTACAACAGAAGCAATGCCCTCTAAATCCGGATGCAACCAAATAAGACTGTTTCCCTGTCTTCTGTGCTATCTTAGGTACCTTGCCTTGTCCATCTCTACAGCAGTACAATTCTATACACTTAAACATTGTTTATGTTTTCATAAAATGGTCAACAGATGTGATTAATTATGTAATGGTGCAGATGTTTTCCAGAGTGCTCTATCATGATGCAGGTACATTTAAATATCAAATAGGGGGGCAAACAACCAGGTTCTGCCAGGAACCTGTATCCCTCACTTTAGTCATCCTATTATGAATAGGAGTTGCTGCAGGGGTGGGCACAGGAACCACTGCCCTGGTCCATGGGACACAACAAATGACCCAATTAGAAGCAGTAATAGACCAAAACTTAAAGATATTAAAAACCTCCTTCACAGCTTTACACGAATCTTTAACCTCTCTCTCTGAAGTTATTTTACAGAACAGTCGAGGGTTGGACCTCCTCTTCATGAGAGAAGGGGCCTTCGTCCTGCATTGAGGGAAGAATGTTGTTTTTATGCCCACCATACTGGAGTTGTAAAAGAATCTATGATTAAATTAAGAAGATGCCTTGAAGAGCATCAACAAGAGAGAGAGGCCCAAAAAAGGTGGTTTGAGTCTTGGTTCACAAAGCCCCCTCATTAACTACATTTTCATCAGCCCTGGCCAGTCCATTAATAATCCTCATATTATTGGTAATTGTAGGACCCTGTTTGATCAACCGTGTAGTTTCCTTTCTCCATGCTCAAATTGGACAAGTTAAACTTATGGTAATCAGAAAACAATATACCACACTAGTAAACATAAAATGTGACACCCACAATGATCATTTTTATGATTAAAAGTAACCAAAAGAAGAAGTGGGGAATGAAAGGTTAATAAAATAGGTACTTGTCACTTCCAGTTTTTCGGTATGCTTAACAAAACACTGTTGATGTCTTGAGAACTGTTTGCTAATCTAGTTCCCTGAAAGTGCTGTACCCAACTGCAAAACTGCAGAATGTACTTCCTCACCCATTTGGACGCAAACCGCCCACTCGCCCTGACCCATCAATAAACTTTCCTATCTGCCCTCTCCAAGGAAAGTATATAAGCTCTGCTTAAGCTGTTCTCAGGACTCTGTGCTCTATTCAAGGGAGCTCTGACCCCAGCATGCTGGACCCCCATAAATCCTTGGCTGTTGCATGAGACAGTCTCTGGTAGTCTCTTCCTCCGACACTCGCCTGACCTTTACATTGGTAAAATAATAAGTGTCATCTTTGCTTTTTGTGTCCAGAATATTACTGTGATAAAATGTATATGTAGATAAGGTGACGTGAGTATTTCTTCCACCATTTCTGGGAGCAATATTTTGAAGATGTATAAATTAGTATTGGGGGTACAAATAGGTATATCCTGTGACTCTGAATATAGAGATAATGCATGAATAGACCATAATGTGAATAAATAATACAATGGGTTCCAAATTTAAATAATGGATTCCATTGATATCTGAAAATATACAGGAAATCTTATATTGGTATACATACATTCATTTCAACCACTAATACATCTAATGGTAATATTAGGATTATGGTTTATCATGAAGAGTGTGTGAGTTTTGCTTCAAAAGTGATCATGGAAATTAAAAATAATGTGTTTGGAAAGAAGTCTCATGAAAAGCCCAGTCAAGAAACCTAGAGGAATTTATGTGTTCTGAAGCAGGAAGTGATGAAAGTGAAACAACTGCCTATAAGTTTGCTAACTTGTGGATGGAATATATATCCTATCATGTGCATAAATTGAAGAAATAGTATTGTACCAGTGCTGAATAAAAATGACCTTCAAAATACACATCATGTCCCACTGGAATCTACTTGCATTGATGTTAAACTGGGTCAGTTACTGTAAAAATAATAGTATTTGTATGCAAAATAAACTGAAGTTAGTTTTAAGTACTGGAAACAAATATGTATTTCAGGTGGATGAATATTTCTGTGAAAAATCTTGTGAAAAGTTGATTATAAATCCATATACATGAACATGAATGAATTTAGAGAGTGTATATAAGACACATATATTTCTGGAGAGTATATATACATATATATATATACACACACACACACACACACACACACATACACACACACAAAAAAAATACACACACACACACACAGAGACATTAAATTAGCAATATATATGCCAATCGAAATTTATCATGATATATATATCATCCACAGATGCAAAAATATTTCTTTAATTGAACATGGATTTATGTATAATGTTGTTCAACTAGGAAGCTCACCTATAGGTTGAATTTTCAGTTCCAACAGCGTTTAAGAGGAGTGATCACTTCTCACAAATTGTATTTGCCAAATCAGCCACCTCACAAAAATGTACATGTGATACCAGGTATGATTCTATATGTGCATTTAAAAGTACATGTGCTAAATAGGATACAGAGAAAGGGAGACAGGAATTCACATATTTGTTAACCTTAAAAACACATGGAGAACTATTTAAATTAAATATTGACTAGATTTATAACACCTACCATTAATCATGCAAAATACAAGTACAACTATACACTATGATTTCTCCTAACTGCTTGTATTCCTATTCTGTTTGTGTTATTTTTCTCCATCATATTAGGAGTAGTAGTCAGAGTCTAGTAGGGTATGGGTTCATGTCAGAGATTCAGTATTTTGAATGGAAAATTGTAAAATGAATGCAATGTGTATGTAAATATGTGCTACAAAAAAATGTTCACACTCTCATCCAGAACATTGCCTTGACATTGCCTTTGTTCCGAGTAAGACACAATTAGAGGAGAAAAGTTAGAAAATCTGTGAATATATATCAGGAATGAAAAATGCTCAGGAGTTCACAACCTCCGAGGTGGTAGAGGAGTTTTCAAAAGTAAGGGACAGGGTAAACATTTCTCAAACATGGAGCTCTGCTGGTGTAAAGACTTCTTGAGTAACTTCCTCTGAGGTTGGGCACTTAAAAATATATGTTGTTGTTAGGAGCTTTAGCTTCCTTTGTTGGGAGACCATCAAATCTGGGTGTGCAACAATGTGACCTGGAGGATATTGTTTCTAATTTTCCAATGAACATGAGGCAGCCATGCTGAATACTCTCTTTGTAGTTTAACTATGGTCACTGGGTTGTAAGTGTCTCCACGTGTGGACTGTGAAGCCATTTGGTCATTCTCCAATTTTCGTGGTGTTTCTCACAGGTGCACTGGGAGTTTGGTATTTGCTTCATGAAATACAAGGAGCTAAACTGGGACACAGTGCTGGAGAGAGTTCTGTCCTGTGTGGAGGGTCACGGTCTGCATGAGAATGCACCAACCAGGATTCAATTCCACATAAGTTGCCCCCATTTCCATAGCAACCTGATTCTGAACATTGCCCTGAAACCTCTCTATATAAAAAACACCTTTGCATAGAAGGGTCTGCTGGCTGTACCATGTCAGTCACAAGCCTTTGGGAAGCCAATGGCAGATCCACATGTCACCACCACACATGTTTTATCACACACCTTCACACCACTGCTCTAGGCCCACTAATGAGCAGGATCCAACTTACTGGCATCACTGTTCTACACAAATTTCATGAAACCCAGTAAATCAAGGCACTGTCTGGTACACTCATCATCAGCAACAGGACATCCAAAAGTTCTCCAGTGCCACCTGGTCATGGGAATTTCAAAAATTTCATGGTATTTATCAAGCCATTTGTCAAGGATGAAGTTGGAGGCTCTGGGGGTTTCAATTCATTCAGGAACCATTAAATGTTGAGGAAGCTCATTTCAATGAAAGCTCTAGAGAACACTCACAGGCAAGGCTTCCCAAAGAGTAGCCAAAAGGTCACATGAAGCCAGGCCCATTGAGGTATACAATGTGAGGTCCATGCGTGTTTTGACTCAACTGTGGCTGCAAAGTCTTTCAGAATAAAATCATGTGATATCCTGGCTGAGATTCCCAGTGCTCTGTGGAAAGCCACTCTGGGCCTAGATCTCAGGTTCCAAGGGCAACTCTCATGCATGGCCTAGTAAAATTCAAACACAATTGATGACAATGCTTCTCTGAGGTCAGTTCCAGAACTCAGACTCTAAGGGGAATCACACCAGAGTTAAAGCCCAGGTAAACCCAGGCATCTCTTCCAACTGCCACACAACTTATCACAATTCAAAACAAAATTCTCCCACATGGCCCTTATCTTCTTCCATGTAGACCCTCATCATAACCTCTGGATGGAGTTTTCCATGAGGGACACAGACCAAGACAATGTCCAAAATAACCTACCTTTCCCCCGATTTGCCTAAAATCAGTGTGGCCTGGAAACCCTGACTGTGAACGAGGAGTGATCAAATAGGTCTGCCATTAATACTGCTTGGCTTCTCCAATTTGAGGCCTACTGACTGTGGGGTTTAGATTCTTTATGTGAATTGGAGTAATGAGAACACCCAAGCACGTATGGGCTAGCCTCTGCAGGGCTTTGAATAACTCACTTGACCCAAAGGATCCCTATTCTCACTTGATAGATGTCAGGAACCTTTGAAAGGAAGGCGAGAGTCTTCATCCACAATGACAGCTCTTTTGGCTATTTTGGTTCTGTATGCATCCATGGGATCTTTCTTTAGATCCATCAGGTGCTGAAAATCTAAGCCACAGCCTCACACAGGGCCAAGAGGCTGATTCAGACACACCCCTTTCCAAAGCAATTAAGCAAAGAGCCCTAGGTGATGCCCATTCATTTCCATTTGAAAACTGTTTTCTTCAGGCTTCACAAATTGGTGGCCCGAGGCAAAGAACTTCGTGACATTCATAGCAACAGAATAATAGGTAAGCAAAAGGAGTGCATATCCCACTTGAATCAAAGTGTGAAATATGATATATCAAGAACTATGTAATGTTTTGAACAACCTACAATAAAAATTAATTAAAAAAAAAAGGCCCAAAGCAGGGTTTCTCCACTGAGATTTAGTGGTCACACATATTTCTGATTTTTCTGAGATGCTCACAATTCACTTGAGCTATCCAGTACATGGCCATGTCACAGAGCTTGGAGGTGGTACATACCTTAGAGACAAAACCATGAGACTATTCTGGAGAGGGGCCAGAATTCTGGAAGAAAACTGTAACTTAGGAAGATTGCAGGTGTTACCCATTGATAAGGCAATCTGAACTCCATTCATAAATTAGGCAGGATGAATTCTGGGAAGCTTTCTACTAGACAGGACACATCCATTGATGCATTCTTTTTTTCTAATGAGTACAACCACGGACACAGTGAGGTAAACAGACATAGAAACACTCGCCTTGTCAAATGACTTACAATAAACAGTTCATTCCACAGCACATAAAGCGCCTTGCCTACCTATTCTCAGAAAATGAGACAAAACCACAAACCAACACCCACAAAGGCAGCTCCTTCCCCCAAGAAGGTCTGTTACTATCCGGAGTGTCCTCTGACTGGTGGGCCATATTATTTTCCCCCTAAATGGCCTGAAATGTCTCAGATCTGGTCTCCTTGGCCAACTCTGTGAAGGTGTCAGGACCCAGAGGTGAGCCACTACCTGCTTTCTCAGGAAAGGCCCCTCTTCAGAGCTTTACTGGCATTTTGCAATCCTCACATCAATACGTACCAAGAAAGACTTACTCTGTCCTTGGTAAATCCAAACAAGTGAGACCACTGGGACTGGGACTGGGACTGACTCTGGGTGCCTGGCTTCATGAATCTCAAGTTCTGAGATTTCCTTCACTAAGGAAGTGATGTGAGGTCACTTCCTTCAGGAACTGAATGAGGTCACTGCCTTGGCAATCACTTTGTCCAACCAGTGGCTTCCAAGTCTCACATGAAAAGGAGGCTGTCCCTAATTCCTGTGACACTTTCACAAGTTAGAATCTTATATCAACCATAGGCACCCGGGAACAGCTACCCACACAGGCCTGGTTTGGTCCATCTTCTCTACATTAAGAATAGAGAGGCTGATTCAGACAGAAACCTTCATCCTGACCAGGTTGTTTGCCATTGAACATGACTTTTGCTCTCTCAGGTCCTTCATAGCTGCGTATATATTCTCCAGTGATCATTTCAGCATGGAACTTTGAGGGTCTCAGTAGGTGGAAGACCCCCTACATTTCTTTACTGTAAGACCAACTCTGTCCCTTCCCTCTGTAAATTTAGATTGAGGGAACAGTGTATGGTTAGGGTTAACAACATGTTTTATTTGTGTTAGGAATCATTCTGCTGGATGAATAATGGTATTGGGAACCTGAAATATTTATAAGAATATGTATTTGAAATATAAGTATGAAAAGAGAAATCTAGGTAAGATTTGAAGCCAGGAAGGGCATTGGGCCCTTGATTATGATATTTAGCTTTGAATTACATTCTGCAATGTGGTCGCAGGTAAATCTACATACAATGGAATAAAACCTAGTACCTCAGATGCCTGAATGTCGAAGAGAACATCCAGTCAAAAAGGGATAGTCAGTAGGATTAGGAAAATAGTAGGTTTAGGTTGAAGAGTGAGTCTTTGAGTTGGAAATATAGTTCTTTAGCAATAGGGTTTCGTTTAGAGACTGAATGAAAATATCAGCACATATGAAGAGTCAGTCACAATGATGAACTGGGGAAAATATGTAGGAAAGCAGATATAAAATAGAGACATTAGGAAATCAGGCAAAGTATAAAGTGAGTAACAGGATTAGACATTTTCAACAGGGTTGAGGTTGAATATATGATATTAGAAGAAACAAATATGTAGTCACCAATAGGATTGAAATTTGAGAGCATTAGGCGACCTGGACATGGATGGTTTTAGTAATATATATTCACGTTCAATTTAGGTTTTGGTACAATCATAAGTGTTACCTTTACATTTGTGTCCAGAATATTACTGTGATAAAAATGTATATGTAGATCAGGTGATATGAGTATTTCTTCCACCATTATGGGGAGCAATATTTTTACAACCTATAAATTAGTATTGGGGAAAAAAATAGGTGTACCCTGTTTTGATGAATATAGAGATGATGAATGAATAGACCAAACTGTGAATAAATAATATAACTGGACCCAACATTAGAAATTGGAATTGGAATAAATTGATATCTGAAAATATACAGGAAATCTTATATTGATATTGGCATACATACATTCATTACAACCAGTTGTACATCTAATGGTAATATTAGTGTTACGGTTGATCATGAAGAGTGTGTGAGTTTTGCTTCAAAATTGATTATGCAAATCGGAAATAATGTGTTTGCAAAGAAGTCTCATGAAAGACCAGTCAAGAAACATGGAGGAATACATGTGTTCTGAAGCAGGAAGTGATTGAAAGTGAATCAAAAGTTTTAAATTTTGAAATTTTGGATGAAACATTTATCCTTTGATGTGCATAAACTGAAAAAATAGTACTGTACCAGTGTTGAATAAAAATGAATGTCAAAATACACATCATGTCCCATAGGAATCTACTTGCATTGATATTAACCTGGGTAAGTTACTGCAGAAATATTAGGATTTGTATGCACCTTTCATTGAAGTTAGTTTTCAGTACTAGTAAACAAATATGTGTTTCAGGGGGATGAATATTTCTGAGAATAATCTTGTAAAAATTTGATTATAAATCCACATACATGAATATGAATGTATTTAGGGAGTGTATAATAAGACACATATATTTTATATTTTAAAAAATCTAGAGATTGTATATATATATATATACACACACACAAACACAAAACACACACAGACATTAAAGAGTAGCAGTATATATGCCAATCGAAATTCATGGTGAAATATATATCGTCCACTGATTAAAAAATATTAATTTTACTGAACATGGATTTATGAATAATGTTGTTCAACTAGGAAGATCACCCATAGGTTGAATTTTAAGATCCAACAGCATTTACGAGGAGTTATCTCTTCTCATAATTTTTATCTGCCACGTCAGCCTCCAAACAAGTATGTACATGTGATACCAGCTAGGATTCTATATGTGCATATAAAAATACATTTGCTGAATAGGCTACAGAGAAAGGGAGATAGAAATTCACATATTTGTTAACTTTAAAAACACATGGATAACTATTTCAATTAAAAATTATCTAGATTTATAACACCTACCCTACATAATGCAAAAGGCAAGTCCAACTATACACCATGCCTTCTCTGTACTGCTTGTATTTCTATTCTGTTTGGGTTATTTTTCTCCATCATATTAGGATTAGTAGTCAGAGTCTAGTAGGGTATGGGTTAGTGTCAGGGATTCAGTATTTTTAATGGGAAATTGGAAAATGAATCCAATGTGTATGCAAATATGTGCTACACAAAAATCTTCCCACTCTCATCCACAACAATGCCTTGACATTACCTTCACCCCAGGTAAGACACAATTAGAGGAGAAGAGTTAGAAAATCTGTGAATGCAAATCTGGAATGGAATATGCTCAGGAGTTCACAACCTTGGAGGTGGTAGAGCAGTTTCCAAAAGTAAGGGACATGGTAAACACTCCACAAACATTGAGCTCTGCTGGCCTAAAGACTTCTTGAGAAACTGCCTCTGAAGCTGGGCACTTGAAATATATGTTGTATTAAGGAGTTTTAGCTTCTTTTGTAGTGAGACCATCAAAGCTGGGTCTGCATCTATATGACCTGGAGAACATGGATTCTTATTTTCAAATGAACCTGAGGCAGCAGTGCTGAATTCTCTCTTTGTAGGTAAAGTGTGGCCACTGGAGGCTAAGTTTCATCCCGTGTGGACTGTGAAGCCATTTGGTCCTCCTCAAATTTTTGTGGTGGTTCTTGCTGCTGCACTGGGGCTTTTGGTTCTTGCTGCTGCACTGGGCTTTTTGAACAACAAGTTCAACTTGGACACAGTGCTAGAGGGAGTTCTGTCACGTGTGGTGGGTTAGGGTCTGCAGGAGAATGAAACAACCAGGCTTCTTTCTCACATAGCTTGCACCCTTGACCATATCAACCTGATTCTGATCATTACCTTGAAAGCTCTCCAAATAAAAAGATGCCTTTACAAATAAGGGTCTGCTGGCTGCACCATGTCAGTCACAAGCCATTTGGAAGCAAATGGGCTAATCACATGGACCCACCACAGATGTTTTATCACACACGTGGCTACCACTGCTCTAGGCCCACTACTCAGCAGGCTCCAACTTACTACCATCTCTGTTCTACATTATTTTTATAAATTCCAGTCAATCAAGGCACTCTCTGGTACACTCATGATCAGCAGCAGGACATCCAAAGATACTCCAGTGCCACCTGGTCATGGGAATTTCAAAAATTTCAAAGTATTTATCTAGCCATTTTTCAAGGATGTAGTTGGGAGGCACTGTGGCTTTCAAGAACCATTAAATGTTGAGGAAGCTCATTTCAGTGAAACTCTGGAGAACTTTCATAGGCAACGCTTCCCATAGAGTGGCCAAAAGGTTACATGAAGCCAGGCCTATTGAGGTCTACAATGTGAGTTCCATGTGTGTTTTGACTCTCAAGTATGGCTGCCAAGTCTTTAAGAATAAAATCATGGGATAATTTGGCTGAGATTCCCAGTGCTCTGTGGAAAGCCACCCTGGACCTTGATCTAAGTTTATAAGGGCGACTCTCATGCATGGCTTCCTAAAATCCCAACTCGATTCATGGCAATACTTCTCTGAGGTCACTTCCAGAACTCAGTCTCTAAGGGGATTCACACCAGAGTTCAAACCCAGGTGGACCCAGTCATCTCTTCCAACTGCCACACAAATGACCACAATTAAAACCAAAATAGTCCCACATGGCTCTCATCTTCTTCCATATAGACACTCATCATAACCTCTAGCTGGAGGTTTCTATGAGGAGCGCAGGACAAGACAGTGTCCAAAATACGCACTCTTGCTCGTCATTTCCATAAAGTCAGAGTGGCCTGGACACCCCTTCTGTGAACCAGAAGTGATCAAAAAGGCCTACCATTAATACTGCTCAGCTTCTCCAATTTGAGGCCTACTGACTGTGGGGTTTAGATTCTTTATGTGCATTGGGGTCATGAGAAAACCCAAGCACCTATTGGCTAGCCTCCGCAGGGCTTTGAAGAAGTCATTTGACCCAAAGGATTCCTATTCTCACTTGATAGAGGTCAGGAACCTTACAGAGGAAGGCAAGAGATTTTATCCACAATGACTGCTCTTTTGGCCATTTTGGTTTTGGATGCACACATGGCATCTTTCTGTAGATCCATCAGGTGCTGAGAATGCAAGCCACAGCCTCACACACAGCCAACAGACTGGCTCAGACACATCCCTTTCAAAAGCAATTACTCAAAGAGAGACAGGTGATGCTCATTCATTTCCATTAGAAAACTGTTTTATTCAGGTTTCACAAAGTGGTGCCTTAGGCAAAGACCTTCCTGACATTCAGTGCTACAGAACAATAGGTAAGCAAAGGCCCAAAGCAGGGATTCTCCACTGAGACACTCATGATCACACAGATATCTGAGTTTCCTGAGATTCTCGCCATTCCCTTCAGCTATCCAGTACACGGCCATGTCACAGAGCTTTGAGGTGCTACATATCTTGGTCACAAAACCATGAGTCTATTCTGGAGAGTGGCCAGAATTCAAGAAGAAAACAGAAACTTAGGAAGACAGCAGGTCTTGCCCATCAATAAGGCAAGCCTCCGTCCTTTCATAAATTGGGCAGGATGAATGTGGGGAAGCTTTCTCCTAGACAGGACACATCCATTGATGCATTTTCTTTTGTAATGTCTACAACCATGGACACAGTTGGATACACAGACATAGAAACACTTGCTTTGTCAAATGACTTACTAGAAACAGTCCATTCTAAACCAAAGAAACCGCCTTTCCTACCTATTCTCAGAGCATGAGACAAAACCACATACACACACTCATTCCCACAAAGGCACCTTTTTCCCCCAAGAGGGTCTGTGACTATCAAGAGTGTCCTCTGCCTTGTGGGCCATACTATGTTCCCCCGAAATGGCTTCTCTATTCTCAAATCTGGACTCCTTGGCCCACTCTGTGAAGTTGTCAGGAGCCAGCGGTGAGCCAATACCTGCTTTCTCAGGAAAGACCCCAATTCAGATCTTTCCTGGCATTTGGCCATCCTCACAACTGTAGATACCAAGAAAGTTTGACTCTCTCCTTGGTAAATCCAAAAAGTGAGACTTCTGTGACTGTTATTGGGCCTGACTCTGGCTGCCTGTTTTCAGGGATCCCAAGTTCAGAGAGTTCCATCACCAAGAAAGTGAGGTAGGTCACTTCCTTCATGAAGTGAATGAGCTCACAGCCTTGGCAACCACTTTGTCCTAACAGTTGCTTCCAAGGGTCCCATGAGATGGAGGCTGCCCCTACTTCCTGTGACACTTTCACAAGTTAGAATGGTATATCAACCATTGGTACCGGGGAAAAGATCTCCACACAGGCCTGGTTTGGTCCATTTGCTCTATATTAAAAAGAGAGAGGCTTATTCAGACACATCCCTTCATAGTGACCAGGTTGTTTGCCATGGAAGCTAACTTTTGCTCTCTCAGGTCCTTCATAGCAGTCTACATCTTCTTCAGGGATCATTTCTGCATGGATCTTTGATATTCTCAGCAGGTGGAAGATCCCCAACATTCCTCTTTTGTAAGACCAACTCTGTCCCTGCACTGCTCTAAAGTTAGATTGAGGGAACAGTGTATGGTTAGGGTTAATAATATGTTCAATTTTGGTTAGCAATCATTCTGCTGGATGAATAATGGTATTGGAAACCTGTGATATTTACAAGAATATATAGGTAAAATATAACAGAAATCTAGGGAAGATTTGAAGCCAAGTAGGGCATTGGGCCCTTGAGTGGGATACTTAGCTTTGAATTATATTCTGCACAGATGTCTCAGATAAGTCAATATACAATGAAATTGGATCTTGTACCTCGGATGATTGAATAACAAACAGAACATCTAGTCATAAAGGAATAGTCCGTAGGATTACCAAGGTAGTCAGCAGGTTTATAAAGAAGAGTGAGTATAGGATTTGGACCAAAAGTTCTTTACAAATAGGGTTTCGGGTAGAGAGTGAATGTAAATGTCAGCACATGTGAAGAGTCAGTCACAATGATGAACAGGGGAAAATATGTAGGAAAGCAGACATAAATAGAGACATTAGGAAATCAGCAAAAGTATAAAGTGTGTAATTGGTTTAGACATTTTCAACAGGGTTGAGTTTGAATATATAATCTTAGGAAGAAACAAATATGTTGTCACAAATAGGATTGAATTCGAGAGCATTAGGTAACCAGGACTTGGATTTTTTTTGTAATCCATGTTCACTTTCCATTTAGGCTTTTTTAAAATCATAAGTGTGACCATTGCATTTTGTGTCCAGAATATTATTGTGATAAAATGTATGTGTAGATCAGGTGACATGAATATTTCTTCCACCGTTTCTGGAGCAATGTTTTGTAGACGTATAATTTAGTATTTGGGGTACAAATAGGTGTAAACTGTGTCTATGAATATGCAGATTATGCATGAATAGACCATACTGTGTATAAATAATATAACTGGTTCCACTTTAAATAATGGATTGAATTGATATCTGAAAATATAAAAGAAATCTCATATTGATATGCAATCATTCATTCCAACCACTTATACATCTAATGGTAATATTAGGGTTATATTTTATCCTGAAAAGTGTGTGAGTTTTGCTTCAAACGTGATTATGGAAATCAAAAATAATGTGTTTGGAAAGAAGTATCATGAAAAGAATAGTCAAGAAACCTGGAGGAATTCATGTGTTCTGAAGCAGGAAGTGATTGAATGTGAAACACATGCATATAAATTTGCGAACTTTTGAATGAAATATATACAGTATGATGTGCATAAGCTGCAGAAATAGTAATGTAGCAGTGTTGAATAAAAATGAACATCAAAATACACATCATGTCCCCTAGGAATCTACTTGCATTGATATTAATCTGGGTCAGTTACTGTAGACATATTAGGATTTTTATGCACCATTTACTGAAGTTAGTTTTCAGTACTAGGAAACAAATATGTATTTCAGGTGCATGAATATTCTGAGAATAATCTTGTGGAAACTTGATTTTAAATCCATATAAATCGCAAAACATTATAAACAAAAAACACACACAGACATTAAAATGTAGCATAGTATATGCCAATTGAAATTCATCTTGAAATATATATCATCCACTGATCCAAAACTATTTGTTTAATGAACTTGGATTCATGAATAATGTTGTTCAACTAAGAAGCTCCCCCATAGTTTGAATTTTCTGTTCCAACAGTGTTTAGGAGGAGTGATCTCCTAAATGTGTATGCAAATATGTGCTACACAAAAATATTTCCACTCTCATCCAGAACAATGACTTGATATTACCTTCGCCCCAAGAAAGACACAATTGGAATAGAAGAGTTAGAAATTCTGTGAATACATATCTGGAATTAAAATGCTCGGGAGTTCACAACATTGGAGTTTGCAGAGGAGTTTCCAAAAGTAAGGGAGAGGCTTGATAGACCCAACCTGATTTTTTATTAAAATTGGGAACCATCTTGCCACAAAGCCGTGAAAAGATAATTTTGGCTTTACTCTAAATTACTGCAAATTCTGAACCTGCTTGGAACGCCTGCCCGTGCCTTGAACTCATCCACACCTGGCTCTCTGACCAGATAACAGTACTTTCTGAAACTTTAGTGACACCTCATAAATATTGGCCTTCCCTGGCCAGACAACAACCCTCTCTGAGGCCCTAATGGTCCTCATTATTTCTGATATTGGGGCCAGCAAAAAAAAAAATGTAAACTACCATTAGTGTGATGCTTTCAAAGTTTTGTTATCTGTAACCACCCGTTTGTGTAACTTTCTGGGCTATATAGCTGGGCTGTAGGAAAGGTGGGGTTGCTGTCTTGTTCCCGCCATTTTGGGAAGGAGAGGCAGCCCAGCCTGTTGAAATAATAAGCTTGCCTTAATTTGATTTTAATTGGAGTCAGTGGTCTTTTCTTGCATCCTAGTCCAAAATTTTGGAGTTCCCCAGTGAGATGACCCTGCCCGAGCAGATCACAAAACCAGACTGCTGAAAATTCTGAAGCTGGCCTTCCCTCCAGGGCACTGGGCTGGAGAACCACTCTAGGAGGTGCACAACTTGAGATGTTCCAAGGCCTTGGAGTGAGCCGTCAGTCTGGGGAGCACTGCAGTGAACCACCACACTAAAACTATTATCAAGCCCCTGGTGGAGGAGGCCTCCATAGGTAAGTGGTGCCTTTATAACATCTGATATCTGGTTAAGGGAGATCTCTTCTGATGACAGAGAGGTGGCCTGGGGAGGCTCACATACACTCCTGTCCAGGACAGTAATGAGAATCATGCTGTCCTCTGTTCTGTTCTGTAGGGAATTCCTCTGGAAGGGTAAAGAGGTGCCGATGGGCACACACACGCTCCTACCCTGGAGCTTTAGCAAGATGTTGCATTGCTCCTCTGTTTTTCTGTTTTGGCACCAGGATTCTGTTTTTCTGTGTTTTGTTCTGTGGTCTATATGTTTTTTGTTGTTTTTTTTTGTGCGTTTTTTTGTTTGATTTCTGTGGTAAAATTTTAAGGATATTGGACGTGAAAAAGGGTAACAAAGCAAGTAAGCCTGACAAACTTTCGACTGTGTTTTAAGGAACTGTGATGAACTTTACCCACCTTTGTTAAGCAGGAAGAAAGAAGCCCCTAGCTGGCTGCCTGGAGCACACCCACTGCACAGGGCAATGCCTGCTGGGGAACGAAGAACTGAGTATACCCCAGGTTAACAAGTGAGACTCTTTAAAATCCCTTGTCCCTCCAGATCATGAGAGTCACAACCTTTTGGCAGAGTCCCCTTGTTTTTCCTTTGTTAGCAAAGCAATAAACCTCCATTTTCTTTTTCTCAAAACCCTGTCCTCATTATTAAATTAGCATTAATTTGCTTCAGGGTCAGAAACCGAACTTTAAGTTACAAATTTTGATACCCGGCCCCGTCCCAGAACTTTTTGAGAGCTGACGACTGAAATGTTAGGAGATGGTGCATGCCTGGAGTGGACCCGAAACAGAAGAGCTAATCCTGTAAGTAAAAGGAGGGACTGAGGGACCCCAGAAACTGCCAAAGCCCTGTTGCTTCAGGGAATTCCCTCCTTCCTTCCCTGCACTGTAAGAATTATGACACCTCTGTCTTCTTTTAAAAGAGAAAAATAAAAAGGGGACACTAAATGCAGTAAAGTCACCATGGAGACCCTTGATTTTACATTTCAGGTAGCTTCTCTGTGAAAACATCTGGTCCCCTTGTGGGGACATCTGTGGTGCCACTGGTGCAGGAGATTTTTCTCTTATCTGCTCTGTTTTAAAGGCTTCTGTCTGTCAGCCATATTCTGGAGTTCCTTTCTGTCTGTCTTGTGCCTTTGTTTTTGGCACTTTAAGACATGTGCAATAATGTGTTTATATTATAAATTGTTTCTTGAGAATGATCTTAGCTGAATGTGTGTCTAAATGATGATGTTTTATTGTAAAAATCTGGTATCTGAATGCGTTTTTTGAAGCATTGCACAATATTGCAGTTAAAAGTCGGGTTTAGGTAATTGTTTAGTTTTTGATTTCAGATAATTCATGCCAGAGAACTTAAATACTTAGGATGGAAAACTAAAGAACTCTACTTCCAAGTTGGCAAGTAACTTCCCAATCATGCAGTCTTTTTTTCTCCAATTCTGAATTGGGTAGCCTGGGAAAATGTCACTGTGTTTACCAGTGCATTAATTTGGACAAGGATAGTAAATCATAGTATGATATCTGTTGACAAAACAAGATGTAAAGATATAAAATTTTGTGAATTGTATCTTAAAATTGTAGCATAATTTTCAACATCCTAACCAGAAAATTATGGTTAAAATGCCTTAGGCCTGAGGTGTCTGCTCAGAATAGCAGTTTTTTCCTGCTCCTTCCAGACCTCAGCCAGGACTTCTGTTGAAATGCAAATGAAAGTCTCCTGTAAGCTCAGTAGGAGACTGATCTGAGGCCTAAGGGAAAAAAAATGGTAAATTGTATGGTATTTACTAATTACCGGCCAGTCATTTTTTCTAGGACTCATAATTTTTTCTTAGATTCTTTTTTTTTTTTTGAGTTCATGATTTTGATCCTACAGACCTAGGTTAATGTTTTTCTGATCAGTTTTATCTTTGACCAACTGTGGAGTTTTAAAAACATTGCAATGGTGATTTCACCTGTGAAAAGCTACAAGGCCTTCACTATTATTAGGTGTGCACACTTTTGTTATGTGTTTTATGTCTCTCTCTCTCTCTCTCTCTCTCTCTCTCTCTCTATATATATATATATATATATATATATATATATACACATATGTCCGTATATCATTCAAATGATACACAAATTAACATATATAAGGAGCACTCATATAAAAAAGAGCTCATAAAAACAAATTTTAAAAAGTGGACCACAGATCTTTAATTCACGTGGTTTAAATGTTTCTATTTAGATTGGATAAACAGATAAATATAAATGTCTTCAAATTTATGCCTATAAGTTTTTCTAGGTGTTCAAAAATGTAATAAAATATTATTGTCTACCAAAGGTCTATATGACTTTGTTCTAGGACTTTTTCTTCAACCAAAAAATGGTTTACACTGTTCAATACATTTGTCTAATATTTTGATTAAAAAGTAAAGTAAATTTGATTTGGATTTACTCATTCATGAGTGTTTTTGTTTGATATCTGATTGATATACTAAGGTCTATCAATTTTTAGTACAAAATCTGTATAAAATGTTTACAATCTTATACAGACTTTCTACTAAAGTCTGTGTAAGATTGTAAAAATTAGTCATGTGTTAAAGAGACAAAAATTTCTTAAAACATAAGATTACTCATAACATTGTGTTTATTAAGTCTTATTTTTTCCAGAGCAAGCAACCATAAAAATTAAACAACTGTTTAAAACAGAACTGTTATTTTAGAGCACTGTACTGCCATTTCTTTAAAAGATAAACTTGGTTAATGTAGAAACATCAATGTAACTGTGATGCTATTAATGTGCTCATATCTTCCAGTTATACAACTCGATAAGGTAGAAACATTAAAAGAGCATTATATCAAGCTGGTGTTCTGAAGTTGTATGGTAAATAAAATATATATTGGGGATTTATTTACCTGTTATCAATAAGATATGTAAAGTTTTATGTTACACTTTACATTGTGCAACAATTTAAATGTATTTTTAAATTAATGAGAGCCTAATCTATTTGAATGTTAAAAACATTCAGCCATTCTTTAATTCATGTTTCAAAAGTGATATTATATGGTGTTAGCTAATGTTCATGTGACCTCAAACAATTTATGTAAACTTTGTAAAAGGGTATTAAAAAATGAAGATCAGCTTTAGAACTAAAACACTTATGATTTATAAAGAGCCCTGTCTTACCTGAGATAAGGCTCTGTGTCCCATCTTACTACATGTGAGAATGACTACGAAAGCAGTAGGTCAGATTTTATTTCATTTAAAGTTATGTTCAAAAGTTTTGTTTTTTTCTTTTTTTTTTTCTCTCAAGTTTACTAGGATCTCAAACAGGGAATATAAAGTAAAACTCACCCAAAAAATTCAGGGTAGCATTACATTAACTAAGTATTTTTACTCTTGTTAAAAAATTTTGTTTTTTAATTTGCTTATAAGTGATCTAAAGATTCCCTGTTGGTGTTTTAACTATGGCTGGAATCTTTCAGAATAAAATCTTGTGATATCCTGGCTTAGATTCCCAGTGCTCTGTGTAAAGTCACCCTGGGCCAAGATCTCAGATTCCAATGGTGAATCTCATGTGTGGCCTCCTGAAATCCCAACACAATTCATGGCAATACTTCTCTGAGGTCAGTTACACAACTCAGTCTCTAAGGGGAATCACAACAGAGTTCAAGCCCAGGTGGACCCAGGCATCTCTTCAAATTGCCACACAAATGATGACAATTAAAACCAAAACACTCTCACATGGCCCTCTTCATCTTTTTATATAGACACTAATCATAACCTCTAGCTGGAGGTTTCCATGAGGGGCACAGCCCAAGACAGTGTCAAAAATAATCTCCCTTGTCCCTCATTTGCCTAAAGTCAGGGTGGCCTGGACAACCTTAGTGTGAACCAGAAGTGATCAAATAGGCCTGCCGTTAATACTACTCCCCTTCTCAAATTTGAGGCCTACTGACTGTGGGGTATAGATTTTTAGTGTGAATTGGAGTTATAAGAAAACCCAAGCACCTATTGTCTCCCCTCTGCAGCCCTTTGAAGAACTTATTTGACACAAATGATCCCTATTCTCACTTGATGGAGGTCAGGAATCTTACAGAGGAAGTCGAGAGGCTTCATCCACAATGACTGATCTTTTTTCCATTTAGGTTTTGGATGCCCACATGGGATCTTTCTTTAGATTCATCAGGTGCTGAAAATCTAAACCACAGGCTCACACAGGGCCAAGAGGCTGATTCAGATACATCCATTTCCAAAGCAATGAAGCAAAGAGCCACAGGTGATGCCCATTCATTTCCATTTGAAAACTGTTTTCTTCAGGCTTCACAAAGGGGTGGCCTGAGGCAAAGACCTTTCTGACATTCAGAGCAACAGAACAATAGGTAATCAAAAGGCCCCAAGCAGGGTTTCTCCACGGAGACTTTCCTTGTTACTCTAATATGTGAGTTTTCTGAGTTGCTCGCCATTCCCTTCAGCTATCCAGTACATGGCCATGTCACAGAGCTTGGAGGTGGTACATATCTTGTACAAAAATACATGATACTAATCTTGAGAGTGGCCAGAATTCATGAAAAAATGGAAAATTAGGTAGATAGCAGGTGTTGCCCATGGATAAGGCAAGCCTCAGTCCATTCATTAATTGGAAAGGATGCATGCTGGGAAGCTTTCTACTAGACAGGACACACCCAATGAGCTATTTTTTTCTAATATCCACAAAGAAAAACACAGTGGGATACACGGACATAGAAACAGTCTCCTTGTCAAATGACTTACTGGAAACAGTCCACTCCAATCCAAACAAACCTCCTTTTTTACCTATTCTCAGAACTTGGAAAAAAACCACAAACACAAACCAACACCCACAAATGCAACTCCTTCCCCCAAGTAGGTCTGTCACTATCTGGAGTGTCCTCTGACTGGTAGGCCATACGATGTTCCCCACAAATGGCCTTTCTGTCTCAGATCTGGTCTCCTTGGTCAACTCTGTGAAGTTGTCAGGAGGCAGTGGTGAGCCAATTCCTGTCCTCTCAGGAAAGACCCCTCTTCAGAGCTTTCTTAGTATTTGGCAACCCTTACACCAGTAGGTACCAAGAAAGACTGACTCTGTCCTTAGTAAATCCAAACAAGTGAGCCCACTGCGACTGGGACTTGGACTGGCTCTGGTGCCTGGCTTCCTGGATCACAAAATTCAGAGAGTTCCATCGCCAAGGAAATGAGGTGAGGTCACTACCTTCAGGAAATAAATGAGGTCCCTGTCTTGGCCACTACTTTGTCCTAACAGTTGCATCCTAGTGTCTCCTGACATGGAGGCTGCCCTACTCCCTGTGATACTTTCACATGTTAGAATGGTATAGAAACCATAGTCACCTGGGAACAGCTCTCCACACAGGCCTGCTTTGGTCCATCTTCCCTGCATTAAGAATAGAGAGGCTGACTCAGACACATCCTTTCATCCTGACCATGTTGTTTGCCATGGAATATGACTTTTGTTCTCTCAGGTCTTTCATAGCTGCCTACATCTTCTCCAGGGATTATTTCTGCATGGATTTTGAGGTACTCAGCAGGTGGAAGATCTCCTAACTTCCTGTATTGTAATATCAACTTTATCCCTCCTCTTCTGTAAAGTGAGATTGAGGGAACATTGTATGGTTAGGGTTAATAGCATGTTCCATTTGGCTTAGGAATCATTCTGCTGGATGAATAATGGTATTGGGAACCAGCAATATTTATAAGAATATAGAGGTAAAATATAAGTATGAAAACAGAAATCTAGGTAATATTTGAAGCCCAGAAGGATTTGGGCTCTTGATTGGGATCCTTAGCTTGAGTAATGTTTTGCACCGAGGTCGATGCAAATCGATATACAATGGCATAAGACCCTGTACCTCAGATGATTGAATGTAGAAGAGAACATCCAGTGAAAAAGGGATAGTGTGTAGGATTAGAAAGATAGTCAGTAGGTTTAGGAGGAAGAGTGAGTCTAGGATTTGGACCAAAAGTTCTTTAGCAATAGGTTTCGGTTAGAGAGTGAATATAAATGGCACCATATGTGAAAAGTTGGGCACAATGATGAACTGGGAAAAATATGTAGGAAGGCAGACATCAATAGAGACATTAGGAAATCAGGCAAAGTATAACGTGAGTGATAAGATTTGACATTTTCAACAGAGTTGAGGTTGAATACATAATCTTAAAAAGAAACAAAAATGTAGTCACCAATTGGATTGACATTTGAGAGCATTGGGCAAACTGGACATGGATGTTTTTAGTAATCCATGTTCACATTCCATTGAGGCTTTATTGCAATCATAATGGTGACCTTTGCATTTTGTGTCCAGAATATTACTGTGATAATATGTATATGTAGATCAGGTGACATGAGTATTTCTTCCACCTTTTCTGGGAGCAATATTTTGAAAACATATAAATTAGTACTGGGGATACTAAGAGGTTTACCCTGTGTTGATGAATATAGAGATGATGCATTAATAGACCATACTGTGAAAAAATTATGTGACTGGTTCCAAATTTACATAATGGATTGTTTTAATATCTGAAAATATAGACGAAATCATATATTGATATATGTACATTCATTCCAACAAGTTATATATCTAATGGTATTATTAGGGTTACCGTTTATCATGAATAGTGTGTGAGTTTTGCTTCAAAAATGATAATGGAATCGAAAATAATGTGTTTAGAAAGAAGTCTAGTGAAAAGACCAGTCAAGAAACATAGAGGAATATATGTGTTCCAAAGGAGGAAGTGATTGAAAGTAAACCAAATATTTATAAATTTGTGAACTTGTGAATGAAAGGATATATTTTATGATGTCCATAAACTGAATAAATAATAACGCACCAAGTTTGAATAAAAATGAACTTTAAAAAACACATCATATCCAATAGGAATGTATTTGCATTGATGTTAAACTTGGTCAGTTAGTCTAGAAATATTAGGATTTGTAAGAACCCTTCCCTGAATTTAGTTTTCAGTACTAGGAAACAAATATGTATTTCAGTGGATGTATATTTCTGAGAATAAACTTGTTAAAAGTTGATTATAAATCCACATATATGAATATGAATGAATTCAGGTGGTGTATAAGAAGACATATATTTCATATTTTGGAAAATCTGGAGACTATATATATATATATATATATATATATATATATATATATAGAGAGAGAGAGAGAGAGAGAGAGAGACAAACACACACACACATTATAATGTCGCAATATATATGTCAATCGAAATTCATCATGAAAAATAACTCATCCGCATATCCCAAAATATTCATTTTACTGAACATGGATGTATGTATAATGTTGTTCATCTAGGAAGCTCACCCATGGGTTGAATTTTCTGTACCAACAGCGTTTAGGAGGAGTGATCTCTTCTCACAAATAGTATCTGCCAAGTCAGCCACCTTACAAGAATGTACGTGTGAAACCAGGTAGGATTCTATTTGTGCATATAAAAATACATGTGCTTAATAGGCTACAGAGAAAGGGAGACAGGAATTCATATATTTCTTAACTTTAAAAACACATGGAATAGTGTGTAGTGTCCCTCTTTATCCCTTTTGATTAACTTTGGCTTAAAAAAAAGAATTTTATTGAGAATTTTTGTATATATCTTTGTCAGGAATATTGCTCTGAAGATTTCTTTCCTTGATGTGTCTTTGTCTGATTTTGGTATGTGAGTGATAATAGCCTCATGGAATGAGTTTGGAGGAGTTCCATCCTTTTCTATTTTATGGAATAATTTGAGGAGTATTGTGATGAATGCTTCTTTGAAGGTCTTGTAGAACATGGCTGAGAATCTGTCTGTTCCTGGGCTTTGCTTGATTGGTAGGCTGTTGACAGCAACTTCTATTTCATTGCTTGAAATTGATTTGTTTAAATTGTTCACGTCCTACTAATTAAGTTTGGGTATATCTCTAAAATTTTATTGATGTCATCATGGTATTTTAATTTATTAGACTATAAATTTTCAAATTAGTTTTCAATTATTCTCTGTATTTTAGTTGTGTACTCTGTAAAAGTTCCTTTATGATCCTTAATTTTAGTAATTTGAGGTTTTTTTTCTTCATTAGCTTGGTTAGGAAGTGTCAATTTTATTTATTTTTCAAAGATTAAATTTTGTGTTGTGTCAAAAAAAATAACACATGGAAAATTATTTCAATAAATTGAATAGATTTATAACTCCTACCTTATATTATGCAAAAGGCAAGTCCAACTATACACCATGTCTCTTCTGAAATGCTTGTATCTATTCTGTTTGGGTTCTTTTTCTCCATTATATTAGTATTAGTGGTAAGAGTCTCGTAGGGTATATGAATGTTTCTGAGAATAATCTTGTGAAAAGATAATTATAAATCCACATTCATGAATATGAAAAATTTAGGAAGTGCAAAATAAGACACATATATTTCATACTTTGAAAAATTTGGAGAGTATATCTATATTTATATCTATATATCTATATCTATATCTATATCTATATATATATATATACACACACACACACACACACACACACACACACAACACTCACAGACATTAAAAAGTACCAATATAAATGCCAATTGAAATTCATCAGTAAATATATATCATCCACAAATGCAAAAAATATTTATTTTACTAAACATGAGTTTATATATAATGTTTTTCTAATAGGACGCTCTCCTATAGGTTGAATTTTCATTTCCAAAAGCATTTAGGAGGAGTGAACTCTTCTCACAATTTGTATCTGCCAAGACAGCCACCTCACAAAAATGTACGTGTGATACCTGGTAGGATTCTATATATGCATATAAATATACATGTGTGAATAGGCTACAGAAAAGGGAAACAAGAATTCACATATTTGTTAAGTTTAAAAACACATGGACAATATTACAATTAAAATTTGACTAGATTTATAACTCCAACCTTATATAAGGCAAATGTCAAGTCCAACTATACAACATGTCTCCTCTGAAGTGCTTGTATTTCTATTGTGTTGGGTTAATTTTCACGATTATATTAGGATGAATAGTCTGAGTCTACTAGGTATGGGTTATTGTCAGGGATTCAGTACTTCGAATGAAAAATTGGAAAATGAATCCAATGTGTATGTAAATATACGCTGCACAAATATCCTCCCGCTCTCATCCAGAACAATGCCTTGACATTACCTTCACCACAAGTAAGACACAACTAGAGGAGAAGAGTTACAAAATCAGTGAATACATATCTGGAATGGAAAATGCTAAGGAGTTCACATTCTGGAGGCGGTAGAGGAGTTTCAAAAAGTAAGGGACAGGGTAAACACTCCACAAACATGGAGCTCTGCTGGCCTAAAAACTTTTTGAGAAACTGCCTCTGAGCTTCCGCACTTGAAATATATGTTGTTTTCAGGAGATTTGGCTTCCTTTGTAGTGAGACCATCAAAGCTGGGTCTACATCTATGTGACCTGGAGGACATGGTCTCTTATTTTCCAATGAACAAGATGAAGCAGTGCTGAATCCTCTCTTTGTAAGTAAACTGAGGCCACTGGGGACTAAGTGTCTCCCCGTGTGGACTGTGAAGCCATTTGGTCCTCCTCCATTTTTTGTGGAGTTTTTGCTGCTGCACTGTGAGTTTGGTAGTTGTTTCACGAAATACTAGGAGCTAAACTGGGACACAGTGCTGGAGGGAGTTCTGTCACGTGTGGTGGGTCAGGGTCTGCAAGAGAATGCACCAACTAGGCTTCTATCTCTCACAGCTTTCCCCATTGCCCCCTTTTCCATATCAACCTGATTCTTAATTTTCCTCTGAAAACTCTCCATATAACAAGATGCCTTTACATATAAGGGTCTGCTGGCTGCACCATGTCAGTTACAAGGCATTTGGAATCCAATGGTAGATCCACAAGGCCCTTCCACGAATATTTTATCAAACACCTCCCCACCACTGCTCTAGACCCACTACTCAGCAGGCTACAAACTACTGGCATCTCTGTTCTACACCATTTTCATGAAACTCAGTAAATCAAGGCACTGTCTCGTATAATCATGATCAGCAAAAGGACATCCAATGTTTCTCCAGTACCACCTGGTCATAGGTATTTCAAAAATTTCATGGTATTTATCTAGCCATTTTTCAAGCATGAAGTTGGAGGCACTGTGGGTTTCAATTCATTCAGCAAAGATTAAATGGTGAGGAAGCTCATTTCAATAAAATCTCTGGAGAACTCTCACAGGCAAGGCTTCCCAAAGAGTGGACAAAAGGTCACATTAGGCGAGGCCCATTGAGGTCTATAATGTGAGGTCCATGTGTGTTTTGACTCTCAACTATGGCTGCCATTTCTTTAAGGATAAAATCATGTGATATCCTTGCTGAGATTCCCAGTCCTCTGTGGAAATCCACCCGGGGCCTAGGTCTCAGTTTCCAAGAGCGACTTTCATGCATGGCATCTTAAAATCCCAACAAAATTCATGGCAATGCTTCTCTGAGTTCAGTTCCAAAACCCAGTCTCTAAGGGGAATCACACCAGAGTTCAAGCCCACGTGGACACAGTCATTTATTCCAATGCCACACAAGCCCAAGACAGTGTCCAAAATCAGCTCGTTTGCCCCTCATTTGCCTAAAGTCAGGGTAGCCTGGACACCGTTGCTGTGAACCAGGAGTGAACAAATAAGCCTGCCATTAATACTTCTATGTTTCTCCAATTTGATCGCTACTGATTTTAGGTATCGATTCTTTAGGTGATTTAGAGTCATGCGAAAACACAAGCACCTCTGCAGGGCTTTGAAGAACTCATTTGACTCACAGAATCCCTATTCATATTTGTTGGAGTGCAGGAACCTAACAGAGGAAGGCAAGAGTCTTCATCCACAATGAATGATATTTTTTGCCATTTAGTTTTGGAAGCTCACATGGGATCATTCTTAAGATCCATCAGGTGCTGAGAATCTAAGTCACAGCCACACAGAGGTCCAAGAGGCTGATAAAGACACATCCCTTTCCAAAGCAATTAAGCAAAGAGCCACAGGTGAGGTAAATTCATTTCCATTTGAAAACTGTTTTCTTCAGGCTTCACAAAGGGGTGGCCTGATGCAAAGACCTTCCTGACATTCAGTGCAACACAACAATAAGTAAGCAAAAAGCCCAAGGCAGTGTTTCTGCACTGAGACTTTACTGGTCACACTGATATCTGAGTTTTCTGAGATGCTCGCCATTCTCTTCAACTATCCTTTACATGGCCATGTCACAGAGCTTGGAGGTGGTACATATTTTGGACACAAATCCCTGAGCCCATTCTGGAGAGTGGCCAGAATTCAGGAAGAAAACAACAACTTAGAAAGATAGCAGTTGTTGCACATCGATAAGACAAGCTGCAGTCCATTCATATATTGGGCAGGATGAATTATAGGGAAGATTTATACTAGACAGGACACATCCATTAATGCATTCTCTTTTCTAATGTCTACAACAACGGACACAGTGGGATACACATAAACAGAAACACTCGCCTTGTCAAATGACTTACTAGAAACTGTCTGCTCCAAACCAAACAAACCGCCTTTTCGGTCTATTCTCAGAACATGAGACAAAACAACAAACCCACACCCACTCCCACAAAGGCACCTCCTTCCCCCAAGTAGGTCTGTGACTATCCGGAGTGTCCTCTGACTGGTGGGCCATACTATGTTCCCCCAAAATGGCCTGTCTTCTCTCAGATCTTGTTTCCTTGACCAACTCTGTGAAGAAGTCAGGAAAAAGTGGTTAGCCACTACCTGTTTTCTCAGGAAAGGTCCATCTTTAGAGCTCTCCTGGCATTTGGCCATCCTCACATCATTAGGTACCAAGAAAACTGACTCTGTCCTTGGTAAATCCAAACAAGTGAGCCCACTGGGCCTGGGACTGGGACTGCCTCTGCGTGCCTGGCTTCTTGGATACCAAGTTCAGAGAGTTCCATCACCAAGGAAATGAGGTATGTCACATTCTTTGGAACTGAATGAGGTCACTGCCTTGGCAACCACTTTGTCCTAACAGTTGCTTCCAAGGGTTACATAAGATGGAGGTTTCCCCTACTTCCTGTGACACTTTCATAAGGTAGAATGTATATCAACCATTGGCACCCAGGAACAGCTCTCCACTCAGGCCTGGATTGTTCCACCTTGTCTACAATAAGAAGAGAGAGGCAGATTCAGACACATCCCTTCATCCTGACCAGGTTGTTTGCCATGGAAGATGACTTTTGCTCTCTCAGGAGCTTCATACCTGCCTACAACTTCTCCATGTATCATTTGTGCATGGACATTTGAGGTTCTCATCTGGTGGTAGATCCCCAACTTTCCTGTATTGTAAGAACCCCTCTGTCCCTGCTCTTCTGTAAAATGTTGAGGGAACAGTGTATACCTGGGGTTAAAAACAGGTTTGATTTGGTGACGAATGATTCTGTGCGATGAATAATGGGATTGGGAACCTGCAATATTTACAAGAATATAGAGGTGAAATATAAGTAGGAAATCTAGGTATGATTTGAAGCCCAGAGGGTTTTGCCCTTGATTGGGATACTTAGCTTTGAATTATGTTCCGCAAAGATGTCTCAGATAATTTGATATACATTGGCATAGGACCTTGTACATTGGATGATTGAATTTAGAAGAGAACATCCAGTCAAAAAGGGATTTTCAGTAGGATTAGGAAGATATTCGGTAGGTTTAGGAAGACGAGTGAGTATAGGATTTGGACCAAAAGTTCTTTAGCAATAGACTTTTGGTTATAGAGTGAATGTAAATGTCAGCACATATGAAGAGTCAGACACTATGTTGAACTGGGGAAAATATGTAGAAAAGCAGATATCAATGGAAACATTACGAAATCAGGCAAAGTATAAAGTGAGGGATAGAATTAGACATTTTCAACAGGGTTGAGTTTCAATATATAAATTAGGAAAAAACAAATATGTAGTCACCAATAGGATTGACAATTGACAGCATTAGGCAACATGGACATGGATGTTTTTGAAATCCATGTTCACTTTCCATTTAGGCTTTGGTACAATCATAAGTGTGACCTTTCCATTTTTTGTCCAGAATATTGCTGTGATAACGAGGTGACATGAGTATTTCTTTCACCATTTCTGGGAGCAATGTATTGAAGATGTAAAATTAGAATCGGGGGTACAAATAGGTGTACCCTGTTTCTATGAACATAGAGAAAAACCACGAATAGACCATACTGTGAATAAATAATATAACTTTTTTGAACTTTAAATAATGAATTGAACTGATATCTGAAAAATAAAAGGAAATTGTATATTGATATACAATCATTCATTCCAACCAGTTATATATCTAATGGAAATATTAGTGTTTTGGTTTATCATGAAGAGTGTGTGAGTTTTGCTTTAAAATGATTATGGAAATTCAAAATAATGTGTTTGGAAAGAAGTCTCATGAAAAGACCAGTCAAGAAACCCTGACAATATATGTGTTCTGAAGCAAGAAGTGATTAATGTTGAAACAAATGCCTATTAATTTGTGAACTTGTGGATGAAATGTATATCCTATGATGTGCAAAAACTGAAGAAACAATAATGTACCAGTGTCGAATACAAATGAATGACAAATTACATATCATGTCCCATAGGAGTCTACTTGCATTGATGTTAGACTGGGTCAGATACTGTAGAATAATTAGGATTTGTATGCACCCTTCACTGAAGTTAGTAGTCAGTACTAGGAAACAAATATGTATTTCAGGTGGATGAATATTTCTGATTATAATCTTGTGAAAAGTTGATTATAAATCCACATACATGAACCTGAATAAATTTAGAGAGTGTATACTAGACACATATATTTCATATTTGGAAAACTTTGGAGAGTATGTCTATATCTATATCTATACACACACACACACACACACACACAACACTCACAGACATTAAAAAGTACCAATATAAATGCCAATCGAAATTCATCAGTAAATATATATCATCCACAGATGCTTCTTCCAGACCCAGTCTCCTCTCCAAACACTCCTCCCTTAACACCTGTTAGTCTAGTCTATTATAATACCCCAGAAGAAAAAGGGACTCTTGCCGCAAAATGGGAAGGCCCCTATCCTGTCATTCTCTTTACCCTTACCGCCGCCAAACTCTCCTTACCAGACAACTGTCTCACTCCCTGGATTCACATGTCTAGGTTGAAGCCACATCACCAGGAGGCCCCACCTGCTGAAGACAGGGCCACCCCAGAGGAACTCCAAGAATCACCTACTGAACCTCCCCTTTACTCCTGCTCTCCACACCCATCTCACCCATTTTAGTTGTGGCTCACACGGTTTTCCTTGCAGCCCAATTCCTCTTAAAGAAGGCACAATGAGCTCTCCCAACACCCTAGTCTTCTCTAACTGCTTGTTTTTTGTGCTCTGCTTATTTTCTGTGCTCTGTCAGGACTGGTCTTTACCCTCCTCACCTACCATGCATTTATTCACTTTTCGGGAACGATACTCAGAACATGGCATGCAGAAGGTCTGCGCAGTGGATGCAACTACTTGCTTCATCCACAACTGCACCTCTATTTCCCTAAAATTGTCACCTCCAAGGACCTTCGTCCCTGGTAGCTGGAACTGGCCTTTCATTTGCTTCCTTTTTGATCAAACAAAAGACTATTGTCATTGGTGGCCTGAGATATATAATGGGTGCCCCTATTGGTCATGCATGTTCCATGATGAACGTGGTAGCTATTCTTACCACTCATTTGGTTACCCTGAAGGGTGGACTTCTAGTTACATAAAGTGGCATAAAGGCTCTTCATCCAGTAACAATGGATGGTATACTTTAGATAAACCTGACCCCAAGGCCAAACGATGGGGCTATGTTGAGTTTGCTGTCTATGCTCGGACAACCTCAGTCAGACCCACAGGGTGGATGACTATTGGCCGCACCCTGATTATGCAACCTAAGGCAACCATCCAGGTAGTCGAACACATTAAGGACTCAGAATCAAAACTTTGAGATCATATCCATAGCTCATCCAAAGAGGATTCAGAGCCTTCAACCCTCTCAGGTCCCCCTCCCACATGGCTCAATTTGCTACACCAAACTTTTTGATTATTAAACTCCACCCCTCTTTCTGTGCCTACTTCTCAGTGCTTTCTCTGTGCTTCACTTAGTCGTCCACTTCTAGCAGCAGTCCCATTAGCGGCAGGAAATATTCCAGCAAAACCCTACAATTTCTCTAAAAAGGACAACCCCTACATGTGACACGTATCCCACTGTGGGAAAGTTATTCCACCAATACTTTATTTCCTTTCATCTGTTTCCACCTGCCAATAATGAATCCTTTACCCATTTGTTCCTTGAGCTACAGCACCCCATAGAGCCCTGTGTTTATGCAACCTGGACATTTCCTCTGGTGTAATGGTTCTTTAAGTACCTCAACCATCAATGTCTCTGGCGCCTGTTTCTTGGTTACTGTAGTTCCTCAGCTATCTTTGTATACTCCCACCGAATTCTGACAGTTGGCCCTACCTTCCCGCACCCGTAGGGTAGTCTTTCTGCCGGTTCTGGTAGGCCTCATTTTAACAACCTCAGTGACAGCTCTCGGACTCTCTGGTGGAGCTATAGGTCATGCTCTATGGGATCCAATGACCTTCAACAAAAACTGCAGGAAACACTCAATACCATGGCTGAGTCTCTGGGTTCCTTGCAGTGGCAGGTTACTTCATTGGCACAAGTGGCTTTACAGAACCAAAGGGCAATTGATCTTCTCACTGCAGAAAAAGGGGTTACATGCCTATTCCTCAGAGAGGAATTTTGCTATTATGTTAATGAATCTGGGCTAATAAAAAAATGTTGTTAAATTGCAGGAATTATCGACCCAATTGCTCAAACCTACCTCCTCCAATCCCATAACGGGGTTCTTCCAATCCTATCTTGCCATGTACTTACTACATATCTTGGATCCCCTTATTTGGATGCTCCTTTTTTGTGCTCTCTTGCCCTGCATAATGAAGTGCCTTCAAACCCAACTGCATAAAATTCCTAATCAAACTTTCAACCAGCTTTTGCTTAGTCACTACCAGCCTCTGATGACCGATGAATCCCCAACATCTCCAAGAGAACAGTTCACTCAGTGATGAAGCTCACTACCAGGCACGATGGAATGCAACGGGTATTAGACAGCGGGAGACAATGAGCTCGGAGAACCTCTTAATCTGCCATCCTTGATTCATAGTCTTTACCACCTTCTAAGCTTTCTCATGGTTCTTGGCCTCTTCTATGTCAGTCCCCCCACATGGAACTTCTGCCAAAAATTGACATTTGCTTTAATTTTTATCTTCATTCTGTTTTTATTCGCTCTGATCTTCTTCAGGTGCTGGTGACACCATGTCCAGGCAATGCTTCCAGTATTTCCTTGAGTCTCTGTTACAGGACCAGTGGCTGATACCAACAATCTCTTCCATCCAGGACTGGTTCCATGCCATCGACATCTTTGGCTTCAGGGAACATTCATTGACTTCACCCCTATGAAAATAGCTGTCTATAGCCACTGGGTTTTATTTCTGGCTGCCATGATATCCCCATACCTGCCCCCTGAGCATTCCTCCACTTCTCTTTCTAGGCCCCACACCACCCCCACACAGCAGGAAGCAGCCAGATCTGACAAACGACACCCCACTTCCTAAGAAAACAAAAAGGGTGGAATGTTGGGAAAAGAATAAATGGCAGCCATACCCCAGAGAAAAACCCCAACATGGCGCCTAAGGACTTCTTCTTCCTACCTTCTTCATTTCTGCAGTGGCGCAAAAAGTTCCCGCCCTTGTGAACTCTCCCGCCAGCGCCAATTTCAAATCTCGCTTGTGGGGAACCTTAGCCCCAATGAGAACTAATTCCTGGGCTCTGGAGCTGATATTTGAAAGAACTTGTCAATAAACGGGTTGCTGCCATTTATGTAAGCCATACCATCTCCCCCTTAGTTCTATATAAGCACACAGCTTTTAGCAATAAATTTGGAATTCTCCCGGTGAAGTGTCATTGCGTGGGGAATTATTTCACTCATGTTCAGCAACAGGATATCCAAAGGTTCTCCAGTGCCACCTGGTAATGGGAATTTCAGAAATTTGATAGTATTTATTTAACCATTTTTGAAGGATGAAGTTGGAGTCACTGTGCGTTTCAATTAATGCAGGAACCATTATGTGGTGAGGAAGCTCATTTAAATGAAATCTCTGGAGAAATCTCACAGGCAAGGCTTCCCAAAAAGTGGCCAAAAGGTCACATGAAGCCAGGATCATTGAGGTCTACAATATGAGTTCCATTTGTGTTTAGACTCTCAATTATGGCTGCCAAGTCTTTCAAAATAAAATCATGTGATATCCTGGCTGAGATTCTCACTGCACTGTGGAAAGACACCCTGGCCCTCGATCTCAGTTTTCAAGGGCGCATCTCATGCGTGGCCTCCTAAAATCCCAACACATTTCATGGCAATACTTCTTTGAGGTAAATTCCAGAACTCAGTCTCTAAGAGGAATCATGCCAGAATTCAAGCCCAGGTGGATCCAGTTATCTCTTCCAACCGCCAAACAAATGACCACAATTAAAACCAAACACTCCCACATGGCCCTCATCTTCTTCCATATAGACACTTATCATAACCTCTGGCTGGAGTTTTTCATGAGGGGTGCAGCCCAAGACAGTGTCAAAAATAAGCTCCCTTGCCCCTCATTTGCCTAAAGTCAAGGTGGCCTGGACACCCATCCGGTGAACCAGGAGTGATCAGATAGGCCAGCTGTTAATACTGCTCTGCATCTCCAATTTGAGGCCTACTGACTGTCAGGTATAGATTCTTTATATGATTTGGAGCCATGAGAAAACCCAAAAACCTATGGGTTAGCCTCTGCAGGGCTGTGCATAACTCATTTGAACCAAAGGATCCGTATTCTCACTTGATGGTGGTCAGGAACATTACAAATGAATGCGAGAGACTTCATTCACAATAATTGCTCTTTTGGCCATTTTGGTTTTGGATGCACACATGGGATCTCTCTTTACATCCATCAGGTGCTGAGAATCTAAGCCACAACCTCACACAGGGCCAAGAGGCTGATTCAGACACATCCCTTTCCAAAGCAATTAAGCAAAGAGCCACAGGTGATGCCTATTCATTTCCATTTGAAAACTGTTTTCTTCAGGCTTCACAAAGGGGTGGCCTGAGGCAAAGACCTTCCTGACATTCAGGGAAACAGAACAATTGATAAGCAAAAGGCCGAAAGCATGGTTTCTCCACTGAGACTTTCTTGGTCACACTGATATCTGAGTTTTCTGAGATGCTCGCCATTCCCTTCAGCTATCCAGGACATGGCAATGTCACAGAGCTTGGAGGTGGTACATATTTTGGACACAAAACCATGAGACTATTCTGGAGAGTGGTGAGAATTCTGGAAGAAACAGGAACTTAGGAAGGTAGCAGGTGTTGCCCATGGATAAGGCAAGCTGCAGTCCATTCATAAATTGGGCAGGATGAATGCCGGGAATCTTTCTACTATACAGGACATATGAATTGTTGCATTCTATTTTCTAATGTCTACAACCACGGACACAGTGGGATACACAGAAATAGAAACACTTGCCTTGTCCAAAGACTTACTAGAAGAAGACCACTCCAAATCAAACAAACCGTCTTTCCTACCTATTCTCAGATCATGAGACAAAACCACAAAATCACACCCACCCCACAAAGACACCTCCTTCCCCCATGTAACTCTGTGACTATCCGGAGTTTCCTCTGAGTGGTGGGCCATACTATGTTCCCCCAAAATGGCCTGTCCTATCTCAGATCTGGTCTCCTTGGCCAACTCTGTGAAGTTGTCAGGAGCCTGCGGTGAACCACTACCTACTTTCTCAGGAAAGGCCCCTATTCAGAGCTCTCCTGGTATTTGGCCATCCTCACATATGTTGGTACCAAGAAAGACTGACACTCTCCTTGGTAAATTCAAACAAGTGAGCCTACTGGGTCTGGGACTGGACTGGCTCCGGGTGCCTGGCTTCCTGGATCCCAAGTTAAGAGAGTTCCATCACCAAGGAAGTGAGGTAGATCACTTCTTCAGGAACTGAATGAGGTCATTGCCTTGACAACCACTTTGTCCTAACAGTTGCTTTCAAGAGTCCCATGAGATGGAGGCTGCCCCTACTTCCTGTGACACTTTCACAAGTTAGAATGGTATATAAACCATGGGCACCCGGGAACAGCTCTCCACCTATGACTGTTTTGGTCCATCTTCTCTACATTAAGAAGAGAGAGGCTGATTCATACACATCCCTTCATGCTGACAAGGTTGTTTGCCATAGAAGATGACTTTTCTCTCTCAGGTCTTTCGTAGCTGCCTACATCTTCTCAAGGGATCATTTCTGCATGGACCTTTGATGTTCTCAACAGGTGGAACATGCCCTACATTCCTGTATTTTAAGAGCAACCCTGTCCCTGCTGTTCTGTAAAGTTTGATTGAGAGAACAGTGTATGGTTTGGGTTAGTAACATGTTCAATTTGGGGTTAGGAATCCTTCTGCATGACGAATAATGGTATTGGGAAACTATGATATTTACAAGAATATATAGGTGAAATATAAGTATAAAAACAGAAATCAAGGGAAGATATGAAGTCCAGAAGGGCATTGGGCCCTTAATTGGTACACTTAGCTTTGAATTATTTTCTGCAAAAATGTCTGAGATAAATCTATATACAATGGCATAGGAGCTTGTACCTTGGATGATTGAATGTCGAATAGAACACCCACTCAAAAAGGGATTGTCGGTAGGATTAGAAAGATAGTCAGTAGGTTTACAAAGAAGAGTGAGAATAGGATTTAGACCAAAAGTTCTTAAGCAATAGGGTTTCAGGTAGACAGTGAATGTAAATGTCAGCACAAGTGAAGAGTCAGTCACAATGATGAACAGGGGAAAATATGTAGGAAAATAGATATAAATAGAGACATTACTAAATCAGGCAAAGTATAAAGTGAGTGATAGGATTAGACATTTTCAACAGGC
This sequence comes from Callospermophilus lateralis, assembly GCF_048772815.1. NCBI lineage: Eukaryota > Metazoa > Chordata > Mammalia > Rodentia > Sciuridae > Callospermophilus > Callospermophilus lateralis. Next base: position 234,383 of record NW_027512536.1, on the reverse strand, counting down.
TTGAGGTTGAATATATAATCTTAGGAAGAAACAAAAATGTAGTCACCAATAAGATTGACATTTGAGAGCATTAGGCCACCTGGACATGGAAGGTTTTAGTAATCCATGCTCACTTTCCATTTAGGCTTTGGTACAACCTTAAGGGTGACCTTTGATTTTTTTGTCCAGAATATTACTGTGATAAAATGTATATATAGATCAGGTGACATGAGTATTTCTTCCACCATTTTTTGAGGAATATTTTGAAAACGTATAAATTAGTATTGAGGGTAAAAATAGGTGTACCCTGTGACTATGAATATAGAGATAATGCATGAATAGACAATACAGTTAATAAATAATATAACTGGTTCCACTTTAAATAATGTATTGAATTGATATCTGAAAATACATAAGAAATCATATATTGATATATAATCATTCATAACAACTAGTTATACGTCTAATTGTAATCCTAGGGTTATGGTTTATCATGAAGAGTGTGTGAGTTTTGCTTCAAAAGTGATTATGGAAATCAAAAATAATGTGTTTGGAAAGAAGTCTCATGAAAAGACCAGTTTGAAACATGGCGGAACACGTGTTTTCTGAAGCAGAAAGTGAATGAAAGTGAAATAAATGCCTATAAATTTGTGAACTTGTGGATGAAATATATATCCAATAATGTGCATAAACTGAAGAAATAGTAATGTACTAGTTTTGAATAAAAATGAACTTCAAAATACTTATCATGTCCCATAGGAATCTACTTGCATTGATGTGAAAATGGATCAGTTACTGTAGAAATATTAGGATTTATATGCACCATTCACTGAAGTTAGTTTTCAATACTAGGAAAAAAATACGTATATCAGGTGAATGAATATTTCTGAGAATAATCTTGTGAAAAGTTGATTATAAATCCATATACATAATCATGAATGAATTTAGGGAGTGTATAATAAGACACATATATTAAATATTTTGAAATATCTGGAGAGAATATATATATATATATATATATATATATATATATATATATATATCCACACACAGATTTTAAAAATTAGCAATATATATGCCAATCGAATTACACCGTGAAATATGTATCATCCACAGATCCAAAAATATTCATTTTACTGGATATGGATTTATGTATAACTTTTTTCAACTAGGAAGCTCACCCATAGGTTGAATTTTCAGGTCAAACAGCATTTAAGAGGAGTGATCTCTTCTCACACTTTGTATCTACCAAGTCATGTAACTCACAAGAATGTACGTGTGATACCAGGTAGGATTCTATATGTGCATATAAAAATACATGTGCTGAATAGAATACAGAAAAAGGGAGACAGGAATTCACATATTTGTTAACTTTAAAAGCACATGGAAAACTATTTCAACAAAAAATTGACTAGATTTATAACTCCTACCCTATATAATGCAAAAGGCAAGTCCAAGTATACAACATGCCTCCTCTGAACTGCTTGTATTTCTATTCTGTTTCCGTTATTTTTCTCCATCATATTAGGATTAGTATTCAGAATCTAGCAGAGCATGTGTTAGTGTCAGGGATTCAGTATTTCAAATGTAAAATAGAAAAATGAATCCAATGTGTATGCAAATATGTGCTAAACAAAATCTTTCCACTCTCATCCAGAACAATTCCTTGATATTTTTTTCGCCCAAAGTAAGACACAATTAGAGGAGAAGAGTAATAAAATCTGTGAATAATATGCTCAGGAGTTTACAACCTTGGAAGTGGTAGAGGAGTTTCCCTAGTATGGGACAGGGTAAACACTCCATAAACATGGAGCTCTGCTGGCCTAAATACTTCTTGAGAAACTGCCTCTGAGTTTGGGCACTTGAAATATATGTTGTTGTCAGGAGCTTTAGCTTCTTTTTAGTGAGACTATCAAAGCTGTGTCTGCATCTATGTGACCTGGAGGACATGGTTTCTTATTTTCCAATGAACATGAGGCAGCAGTGCTGAATTCTCTCTTTGTAAGTAAACTGTGGCCACTGGGGGCTAAGGGTATTCCCATGTGGACTGGGAAGCCATTTGGTCATCCTCCACTTTTCGTGGTGTTTCTTGCTGCTGCACTGGGACTTTGGCATTTGCTTCATGAAATAAAAGAAGTTCAACTGGGACACAGTTCTGGAGGCAATTCTTTCATGTGTGGTTGGTCAGGGTCTGCAGGAGAATGCACCAACCAGGTTTCTATCCCACATAGCTTGGCCCCATGTCCATAGTAACCTGATTCTAAACATTGCCCGGAAACATCTCCATATAACCAGAAGCCTTTACATGGAAGGGTTTGCTGGCTTCACCATGTAAGTCACAAGCCATTTGGAATCCAATGGCAGATCCACATGGCCCCACCACAAATTTTTTATCACACACCTGCCTACCACTGCTCTAGGCCCACTACTCAGCAGGTTCCAACATATTGGCATCTCTGTTCTACACCATTTTCATGAAACCCACTCAATCAAGGCACTGTCTTGCATATTTACGATCAGCAACAGGACATCCAAAGTTTCTCCAGTGCCACCTGGTCATGGGAATTTCAAAAATTTCATGGTATTTATCTAGGCATTTTTCAAGGATGACGTTGCAGGCACTGTGGGTTTCAATTCATTCAGGAACCTTTAAATGGTGAGGAAGCTCATTTCAATGAATGCTCTGTAGAACTCTCACAGGCAAGGCTTCCCAAAGAGTGGCCAAAATGTCACATGAAGCCAGGCCTATTGAGGTCTACAATGTGACGTCCATGGGTGTTGTGACTCTCAACAATGGCTGACAAGTCTTTCAGAATTAAATCATGTGATCTTCTGGCTGAGATACCCAGGGCTCTGTGGAAAGCCACCCTGGGCCTAGATCTCAGTTTCCAAGGGTGATTCTCATGGGTGGACTCCTAAAATCCCAACAAAATTCATGGCAATACTTCTCTGAATTCAGTCTCTAAGGGGAATCACACCAGAGTTCAAGCCCAGGTGGTCCCAGTCATGTCTTCCAACCGGACACAAATGACCAAAATTAAAACCAAAACCCTCCCATATGGCCCTCATCTTCTTCCATATAGACACTAATCACAACCTCTGGCTGAAGGTTTCCATGAGTGGCGGAGTCCAAGAGAGTGTCCAAAATAACTCCCTTGCCCCTCATTGGCGTAAATTCAGGGTGGTCTGGACACCCTTCATGTGAAACAGGAGTGATCAAATATGCTAGACGTTAATACTTCTATGCTTCTCCAATTTGTGGAAAACTGAGTGTCAGGTATATATTTTTATGTGATTTGCAGTCATGAGAAAACAAAAGCTCCTCTGCAGGTCTTTGAAGAACCCATTTGACCCAAAGGATCCCTATTCTCACTTGATGGAGTTCAAGAACTTTAAAGAGGAAGGGGACAGACTTCATCCACAAGGACTGCTTTTTGGCCATTTTGGTTTTGGATGCACACATGGGATCTCTCTTTACATCCACCACGTGCTGAGTATCTAAGCCACAACCTCACACAGGGCCAAGAGGCTGATTCAGACACATCCCTTTTCAAAGCAATTAAGCAAAGAGCCACAGGTGATCCATATTCATTTCCATTTGAAAACTGTTTTCTTCAGGCTTCACAAAGGGGTGGCATGAGGCAAAGACCTTCCTGACATTCAGGGCAACAGAACATTAGGTTAGCAAACGGCCCAAAGCAGTGTTTCTCCACTGAGACTTTCCTGGTCACACTGATATCTGAATTTTCTGAGACGCTCGCCATTCCCTTCAGCTATCCAGTACATGGCCATGTCACAGAGCTTGGAGGTGGTACATAACTTGGTCACAAAATCATGAGCCTATTCTGGAGAGTGGCCAGAATTCAGGAAGAAAACAGGAACTTAGGAAGATAGCAGGTGTTACCCATCCATAAGGCAAGCCGCATTCCTTTCATACATTGGGCAGAAAGAATTCTGGTAAGCTTTCTACTAGCCTGGACACATCCTTTGATGCATTGCATTCTCTTTTCTAATGTCTACAACCATGGACACAGTGGGATACACAGACATAAAAACACTCGCCTTGTCAAATCACTTGTTAGAAATCGTCCACTCCAAACCAAACAAACTGCCTTTCCTACCTATTCTCAGAACATGAGACAAAATCACAAACACACACTCACACCCACAAATTCACCTCCTTTCCCAAAGTAGGTCTCTGACTATCGGGTGTGACCTCTGACTGGTGGGCCGTACTATGTTCCCATCAAATGGCCTGTTCTGTCTCAGATCTGGTTTCCTTGGCCAACTCTGTGAAGTTGTCAGGAGACAACGGTGAGCCACTTCCTGCTTACTCAGGAAAGGCCACTCTTCAGAGCTTTCCTGGCATTTGGCCATCCTCACATCAGTAGATACCAAGAAAGACTGACTCTGTCTTTGGTAAATCAAAAGAAGTGAGACCACTGGGACTGGGCCTGGGACTAGATTTGTGTGCCTGGATGCCTGTATCCCAATTTCAGAGAGTTCCATCACCAAGAATGTGAGGTGAGGTCACTTCCTTCAGGAACTGAATGAGGTCAATGCCTTGGCAAGCACGTTGTCCTAACATTTGCTTCCAAAGGTCCCATGAAATGGAGGCTGTCCCTAATTCCTTTGACACTTTCACAAGTTAGAATGGTATATCAAACATTGGTAACCAGGAACAGCTCTCCACAGAGGCCTCGTTTGGTTCTTCTTCTCTACATAAAGAAGAGAGAGGCTGATTCAGACACATCCCTTCATGCTGACCAGGTTGTTTGCAATGAAAGATGACTTTTGCTCTCTCAGTTCCTTCATAGGTGTCTACAACTTCTCTAGGGATCAATTGCGCATAGACCTTTGAGTTTCTCAGCAGTTGGAAGATCCCCTAAATTCCTGAATTTTAAGACCAACTCTGTCCTTGCTCTTCTCTAAAGTTAGATTGAGGGAACAGTGTATGGTTAGGGTTAATAACAGGTATGATTTGGAATAGAAATCATTCTGCTGGATGAATAATGGTATTGGGAACCTGCGATATTTTCAAGAATATATAGGTAAAATATATGAATCTGAAAACAAAAATCTAGGTAAGATTTGAAGCCCAGAAGGGCATTGGGCTTTTGATTGGGTATTAAGCATAGGACCTTGTAACTTGGATGATTGATTTTCAAAGAGAACTTCCATTCAAAATGGATAGTCAGTAGTATTAGGAAGATAGTCGGTATGTTTATAAAGGAGAGTGAGTATAGGATTTGGACCAAAAGTTCTTTAGCTATAGGGTTTCGGGTATTGAGTGAATGTAAATGTCAGCACATGTGAAGAATTAATCACAATGATGAACTGGGGAAAATATGTAGGAATGCAGATATCAATAGAGACTTTAGGAAATCTGGCAAAGTATAGTCGGTAGTGAAATGTTAATAAAATAGATTCTTGTCACTTCCTGTTTTACTGTATGCTTAATAAAACACTGTTGAAATCTTGAGAAGTGATTTCTAATCTTTTTCCCAGAATGTGCTGTCCCCAACAGCCAAACTTCAGAATGTACTCCCTCACCCAGTTGCACGCAAACTGCTCACCCGCCCAGGCCCATCAATAAACTTTCCTCCCTGCCCTCTTCAAGGAAAGTATATAAGCTCTGCTTAAGCTGTTCTCAGGGTTCTCTGCTCTATTCAAATGAGCTCTGAGCCCCAGCATGCTGGACCCCCAATAAACCCTTTGTTTTTGCATGAGAGAGTCTCTTGGTGGTCTCTTCCCCCAATGCTCTTCCGATATTTATATATGGAGGTTCCACCGAAATCCAGCAGTGGTGAACGAGAGACCCCAATGGGCTACTCTCAGGGTAAGTAAGGCACCTCTTTCTGGTTTCAGGTTTCAGGTTAGGGCTTGGCAAAATGGCTGTCGATGAAGTGTGTGAGCTCTCTTTGATGGTGGCTGGCAGACGTGTCACAGAGCCACAAGCCAAGTCCCTGGGGGAAGCCACAGAGGACTCGGGAATCAAGGAATAATAGTCTCCTCGACTCAGTGATACTTTGTTTCAGATTCGGTATTGCCAGCCCATTGGGTTTTGCCACCTGCTCAGTCTTGGTCTCAGTGTTGGACGTCCATTGCCTGTCTTTATTGTTTTCTCTTGTCTGTGTCCTGTGTCGTTGCTTTTACTGTTTGTGTATCTTTCATTATGGGACAGATCACTTCAATGCCTCTGTCCCTGACCCTTGATCTATGGACCAAAGTCCGCTTAAGGGCTCAGAATGTTTCTTTTTTAGTAAAACGCTGGACCTGGCAGACTCTGTGTGCCACAGAATGGCCCACCTTTGGATTCGGATGGCCCCTAGAAGGATCTTTCTACTTCCCACTAATTTAAAAAGACAGAGATATTGTCTTACAGCCAGGGCCACATAGCCATACTGATAAACAGGAATATACCTTAACTTGGCAGGACCTCTGCAAATCTCCTCCTCCGTGGGTGAAGCCTTTCCTTGCTGTGTCCCCGTTCCTACTCCTTCCCCCACGATCTCTCAACCCCTCTGCTCCTCCTCCTCCTCCACCCTCTGTTCTCCCTGAGTCACAAGATTTGACTCTACTGGACTCTCGTCCCCCTCCTTATCTTCTACCCTTGTCCCACAACCCCCAACACACTCTAAGTGATTCTCCAGCTGCTGACTCAGCCTCTCCGCAATTGGAGGACGCTAAGCCAGCCCAGGGCCCTCCAGATAACTCCCCTGCGTCACACACAGCCCCTCCTCCCCTGGAGGAAGCTGGAGTTGCTAAAGGAACTCGCCGGTGGCAAATGATTGAAAACCCTGGAACTCCCGTGTTGCTTCCCTCCATCCCTAAGGACCAATGATTGACGATGGCCATAGGGAAAAAATGCAAGCCTACCAGTATTGGCCTTCTCCTCTTCAGACCTATATAAATGGAAAAATAACAATCCCCCTTTTACCGAGGACCCAACCTGGCTCTCAGGTCTGGTGAAGTCATTGATGTTTTCACACCAACCTACTTGAGATGACTGCCAACAACTCCTAGGGACTCTCTTCTTGACAGAGGAACAAAAGAGAATCCTCCTGGATGCTAGAAAAAAGTATCCTCGGACCAAATGCCTGACCGACAAAACTTCCCAATATATTCAAAGCCGGCTTTCTCTTGAAATGACCCAACTGGGACCCCAACACCTTTGAAGGTAGGGAGCATCTGTCCACTTATCGCCGGGCTCTAATAGTGGGTATCTTAGTGGCCGCTAGGTGACCAACTAATTTGGCCAAGGTAAGAGAGATTATTTAAGGGCCTGATGAATCTCCCTCTATGTTCTTAGAGATAATTATGTAGGCATATAAGAGACATACTCCTTTCGATCCTCAGGCAGAGGATCAAAAGGCATCTGTCACAATGGCCTTTATTGGGAAAGCTGCCCTGGATATTAAAAGAAAGTTACAATGCTTAGATGGATTAAAAGATATGACTTTGAGGGATTTATTCAGAGAACCCGAGAAGGTATACTTTAAGAGAGAAACTGAGGAAGAGAAGGGAGCTGAGTGAGGATAAAAGAAACAAAAGACAGACTAAGGCATTGACTAAGGTCCTGGTCACAACAACAAATAGGCCAGAAATTAAGAAACAGAGAGACAGGAAGGGATACCTGGGCACACACAAGAGGCCACCCCTGGCCTGAGATCAATGTGCCTACTCTAAAGAAAAAGGACACTGGGCCAAAGAGTGCCCTAGAAAGAGACAGCCATGCCAGCCAGATATTCTGACTCTGGAGGAATACTAAGAAAGTCCGGGCTCAGATCCTCTCCCTGACCTCAAGGTAACTTTTGAAGTGGAGGGGAACACAATAAACTTTGAAGTAGATGCAGGGTGAATATACTCAGCCCGTAAGGCCCATTGGGCCCTCTACCGAATAAAAGGTCTCTAATTCAAGAGTCTAACAGAAGGAAATATCGGGCTTTGACAACTACGAGGACCATGGACCAGGGAAAAGGAAAAATCCATCACTCCTTCCTAGTAATCCCAGAATGCCTGGCCCCATTGATGGGCAGAGTTCTGCTCACCAAGCTCTGGGCCAAAATAACTTTTAACCCTGAAGGCCCTCAAGTGGAATTTTTTAATTCTTCAGTAACTACTCCTATAATCATGGCTCTAACTATGTCAGTAGCAAATGTTCATCAACTCACTCACCTTTGTTCAAAGAAACTGCATTCATTCGTGAAGGATCAAGAACACAGTTTTCCACTAACCTACTCACAGCAAAAGGAAATAACTGAATGGGTAACAAAAGCCTGTCAGGTCCATTAATTGGTTAAAGCTTACACTTCCAAGCTTCCTGCAGGAAAGCACCTATGAGGAACCAGACGAGGACAATTCTGGGAAGTGGACTTTACTGAAATTAAGCCAGTAAGGTATGGACTTAAATAACTCCTAGTCTTTGAACATACATTTTCAGGATGTATTGAAGCCTTCCCCACACACACACAAAAAAAGAAATAAAAAAGAAGAAAAAAGAAACATTGCAAATGGTTGTAAAGAAGATCCTGGAAGATATTTATTCTCCCCTTGACGACCAGTAGTCTTAACCCTAATCAGCCCCTTAAGCTGCGATGGCTGATCACAAATCCTACTGGACACGAAGTATGGCCTATCTCGAATACAGCCCCCTTACGAACCTGGTGGCCATCTCTCCACCCAGTCATTTGTCAGCTGGCTATAGGTCTTTCCTATTGGGATATCCCTGATTAACAGGATCCCACTAAAATTCCATTAAATCCCTTCCGTACCATAGATAATGGAAACAAACATTATAGATGTAGGGACACGTGAGCCAGATGCAGGTTGGCTAGCCTAGATTACTATGTTTGCCCGGCAGACTATCAAAGCCACAAACAGTCACGGCTGTGGGGGGGGGGAGAGCAGACTTCTATTGTAAGTCATGGGGATGTGAGCATACAGGGACTGTCAGATGGAACCCAAACTCCTCATCAAATTCTGTACACAGCATTGGCCATATTACGAATTAGATAACCAAAACCGATGGCCCCCAGAGGGGTCTCTAGATCCTCAAATTCTGTGTGACCTTTTTAACTTCTGCAAGTGCTCAAAAGGGTGAATGGAGATTCCGCTATGTGGAGGCCTTCTCTCTCCTTTGCTCACATCCTGAACTATGCTTCTCCAATAGATGCTCACCCTCAGCCTTGTGCTCCAGACTCTCTGCTGTCACTCCCACCTCAGCAACTTGATTTCTCCCCTCCAATATCTAGATCAAAAACCCAAATCTCGACTGGTTCTCAGACCATTGCTCCCTTGCTGAGGTTGCAGGTACTGAGGTACCACTCCATTCACTCACTCCTCTCCTCTCCTGTCAGTGCCCGCACCGGGTCCCACCCAGTCCTCTTACCACCTAATGCAAAGCTCAAACCCACTGAGAAGAATCCTCAGACCCTAATACAAGATGTAATGAAAATGGCCTTTAATGTTGCTTTGTCATCACTAAAAACAGGTTACTAAGAATTTAAAGTCCCTCACAGGCTTTTTGGAATCTCACTCCCGTCTCCCCCTCTGTTCTATCTGTTCTATTGCTCAAGTTTTTGTTGCTATTAAGATCCCAAAGCCCTCTCCCAATATTCTTTTACATCTCTCCTTCCTCATTCTCAGATCCACAGAGCTGCTCTTATCCCTGCCTTCCAAATTGTCCCCCTCTGTACCAGGCCCACAGAAAAGTCTTAACTGACCTTCTCCAGAAGTCTTCACCATGGCTGATTTAGGACTTTCAGCAAAAGAATCCCGATAAAAGAGTTCACTGTAGATAAACTTCCTATTTTTGTGTTGCCCTGGTCTCCTTGGCAACTGGCTAAAAAATTAAGCACTCCTGATCTAGACACACCCTTACTAGTTTTTCACAAAATATTTGAAAAAAAGGCCTCTGGCCTTGAGCTGGGGCTTCACAGAGATGGCTACATTTCTAAGATAAAGAAGTTACAAACTGGGCTGTATGGAAACAGCTGGAAGGGGGAAAAAAGAAAGGGAAGACACCCCCACCCAGGTGTCCTTGAAAAGTTAACTTGCCCAAACTGAGGAAAAAACAGAAACAAAAACTGCTTTTTGTGAACTTCTGCAGACTGTGAACTTCTGAGCCCCTTCCCTTACGTGTTGGGTACAAAATTCTGAAACTACGTAACTTGGGTTTCAGGGGATTAATTGATTACAACAGAAGCAATGCCCTCTGAATCTGGTTGAAACCAAAAAAGACTGTTTCCGTGTCTTTGGTGCTATCTTAGGTGCCTTGCCTTGTCCGTCCCTACAACAGTATAATTCTATATACTTAAACATTGTTTATGTTTTCATGAAATGGTCAACAGATGTGATTAATTGTGAAATGGTGCAGATGTTTCCCAAAGTGCTCTATCATGACGCAGGTTCATCTGAAGATCAAAGAGGGGGACATACAACCCGGTTCCGCTGGGAACATATGTCCCTCACCTTAGCCATTCTATTACGAATAGGAGTTGCTGCAGGGTTGGGCACAAGAACCACTGCTCTGGTCCATGGGACACAACAAGTGACCCAATTAGAAGCAGCAATAGATCAAAACTTAAAGATTTTAGAAACCTCCATCACAGCTTTGCAGGAATCTTTAACCTCTCTCTCTGAAGTTGTTTTACAGAACAGTCGAGGGTTGGACCTCCTTTTCATGACAGAGGGGGGCCTTTGTGATTCATTGAGGGAAGAATGTTGTTTTTATGTCGACAATACTGGAGTTGTAAAAAAATCTATGAGTAAATTAAATAGATGCCTTGAAGAGCAACAACGAGAGAGAGAGAGGCACAGAAAGGGTAGTTTGAGTCTTTTTTTACACAGTCCCCCTGGTTAATTACGTTTTTATCAACCCTGGCCGGTCCAATAATAATCCTCATATTATTACTAACTATAAAACCCTGTTTCCTCAACCATGTAATTTCTTTTCTCCAAGCTCAAATTGGACAAATTAAAATTATGGTAATACCCCACTAGCAGACATAGAATGTGACACCCCACAAAGATCACTTTTATGATTAAAAGTAGCCAGAAAAAGAAGTGGGGAATGAAAGGTTAATAAAATATGTACTTGTCACTTCCTGATTTTCTGTACACTTAACGAAACACTGTTGAAATCTTGAGAACTCTTTGCTAATCTTGTTGCCAGAATGTGCTGTCCCCAATTGCCAAACTGCAGAATCTACTCCCTCACCCGGTTGAATAGAAACCTGAACTGTACTTGGATCATTGAATGTAGAAGAGAACATCCATTCAAAAAGTTATAGTCAGTTGGATTAGAAAGATAGTCGGTAAGTTTAGGAAGAAAAGTGAGTATAGGATTTGGAACAAAAGTTCTTTAGCAATAGGGTTTTGGTTAGAGAGTCAATGTAAACGTCAACACAAGTGAAGAGTCAGTCACAATGATGCACAGGGCAAAATATGTAGGAAAGCAGATATCAATAGAGACATTAGGAAATCAGGAAAAGAATAAAGTGAGTGATGGGATTAGATATTTTCAACAGGGTTGAGGATGAATATATGAGCTTAGGATAAAACAAATATGAAGTCAACAATAGGATTGACATTTGATAGCATTAGCGTAGCCCAAGACAGTGTCCAAAATAAGCTCTGTTGCCCCTCATTTGCCTAAATTCCCAGTGGCCTGTACACCCTTCCTGTGTACCAGGAGTGATCAAATAGGCCTGCCCTTAATACTGCTCTGCTTCTCCAATTTGAGTCCTACTGAGTGTTGGGTACAGATTCTTTATGTGAATTGGAAAGATGAGAAAACTCAAGCACCTATTGGATAGCCTCTGAATAGATTTGAAGAACTCATTTGACCCAAAAGATCCCTATTCTCACTTGATGGAATTCAGGAACCTTACAGAGGAAGGCAAAATACTTCATCAACAATGACTGCTCTTTATGCCATTTTGGATTTTATGCACCCATGGGATCTTTCTTTAGATCCATCAGGTACTGAGAATCTAAGTCAAAGAATCACACTGGGCCAAGAGGCTGATTCACACACATCTCTTTCCAAATCAATTAAGGAAAGAGCCAAAGGTAAAGCATATTCATTTCCATTTGAAAAATCTTTCCTTCAGGATTCACAAAGGGTTGGCCTGAGACAAAGACCTTCCTGACTCTCAGGGCAACAGAACAATAGGTAAGCAAATGGCCCAAAGCAGGGATTCTCCACTGAGACTTTACTGGTCACACTGATATCTGAGTTTTCTGAGATGCTCGCCATTCCATTCAGCTATCCAGTACATGGCCATGTCACAGAGCTTGGAGGTAGTACATATCTTGGACACAAAACCATGAGCCTATTCTGGAGATTGGCCATAATTCAGGAAGAAAACAGCAACTTAGGAAGGTAGCAGGTATCGCCCATCAATAAGGCAAGCCGCATTCAATTCATAAATTGTGCTGGATGAATGCTGGGAAGCTTTCTATGAGACAGGACACATCGAATGATGCATTCTCTTTTCTAATGTCTACAAGTACGGACACAGTGGGATACACAGACATAGAAACACTTGCATTGTCAAACGACTTACTAGAAACTGTTCACTCCAAACCAAACAAACCGCCTTTTCTAACTATTCTCAGAACATGAGACAAAACCACAAACCCACACCCGCAATGGCACCTCCTTCCCCCAAATAGGTCTGTGACTCTCCGGAGTGTGCTCTGACTGATGGGCCATACTATGATGCTCCGAAATGGCCTGACCTGTCTCAGATCTGGTCTTCTTGGCCAACAATGTGAAGTTGTTAGAAGCCAGGAGTGAGCCACTATCTGCTTTCTCAGGAAGAGCCCCTCTTCCGAGCTTTCCTGGCATTTGGCCATCCTCACATCAGTAGGTATCAAGAAAGACTGACTCTGTCCTTTGTAAATCCAAAAAAGTGAGACCACTGGGACTAGAACTGAGACTGGCTCTGGGTGCCTGGCTTTCTGTACCCCAAGTTCAGAGAGTTCCATCACCATGGAAGTGAGATGAGATCACGTCCTTCAGGAACTGAATGAGATCACTGCCTTGGCAACCACTTTGTCATAACAATTGCTTCCAACGGTCCCATGAGATGAGGGCTGCCCCTACTTCCTGTGACACTTTCACAAGTTAGAATGGTATATCACCCGTAGGCAAAAGGGAACAGCTCTCCACACAGGCCGGGTTAGGTCCATCTTCTCTACATTAAGAAGAGATAGGCTCATTCTGACTCAACCCTTAATCCTGACCAGGTTGTTTGCCATGGAAGATGATTTTTGCTCTCTCAGGTCTTACATAGCTGCCTACATCTTCTCCAGAGATCATTTCTGCATGGAGCTTTGAGGTTCTCAACAGATGGAAGATCCACTGCATTCCTGTATTGTAAGACCAACACTGTCCCTGCTCTTCTGTAAACATAGATGTGAATTGGAGTCATGAGAAAACCCACGAACCTATAGGATAGCCTCTGCAGAACTTTAAAGAATTCACTTGACCCAAATGATCCCTATTCTCACTTAATGGAGGTCAGGAACCTTACAGAGGAAGGCGAGAGACTCTATCCACCATGACAGTTCTTTTGTCCATTTTGGTTTTGGATGCACACATGGGATTTTTCTTTAGACCCATCATGTGCTGTGAATCTAAGCCACAGCCTCACATAGGGCCAAGAGGCTGATTCAGACACATCCATTTCCAAAGCAATTAACCGAAGAGGCACAGGTAATGACCATTCAATTCCATTTGAAAACTATTTTCTTCAGGCTTCACAAAGTGTGGCCTGAGGCAAAGACCTTCCTGACATTCAGGGCAACAGAATAGGTAAGCAAAAGGCCCAAAGCAGGGTTTCTCCACTGAGACTTTCTTGGGCATAGTGATATCTGAGTTTTCTGAGATACTCACCATTCCCATCAGCTATCCAGTACATGGCCATGTCACAGAGATTGAGGTGGTACATATCTTGGACACAAAATCATGAGCGTATTCTGGAGAGTGTCCAGAATTCAGGAAGAAAACAGGAATTTAGAAAGATAGCACGAGTTGCCCATCCATACGGCAACCTGCAGTCCATTCATAAATTGCACAGGATGAATGCTTTGAAGCTTTCTCGTAGACAGGACACATCCATTGATGCATTCTCATTTCTACTGTCTACAATCACGGACACAGTATGATATATAGACACAGAAACACTCACGTTGTCAAAGGACTTACTAGAAACAGTCCACTCCAAAACAAACAAACCAGCTTTCCTAACTATTCTCAGAACATGAGACAAAACCACAAACTCACACTCACACCCAAAAAGGCACCTCTTTCCCCCAAGTAGGTCTGTGTCTATCCGGAGTGTCCTCTGACTTGTGGGCCATACTATGTTCCCCAAAAGTGGCGTGTCCTGTCTCCGATCTGGTCTCTTTAGCAAACTCTGTGAAGTTGTCAGGAGCCCGTGGTGAGAAACTATCTGCTTTCTCTGGAAAGGCCAGTCTTCATAGTTTCCAGGCATTTGGCTGTCCTCACATCAGTAGGTACCAAGAAAGAGTGACTCTGTCTTGTTAAATCCAAACAAGTGAGCCCACTGGGACATGGAGTGGGTTTGACTCTGTGTGCCTGGTTTCCTGGATCCCAAGATCACAGACTTTCATCACCAATAATGTAAGGTGAGGTCACTTCCTTCAAGAACTGAATGAAGTCACTGCCTTGGAAACCACTTTGTTTTAACAGTTGCTTCCAAGGTTCCCAAAAGCTGGAGTCTGCCTCTACTTGCTGTGACTCATTCATAAGTTAGAATGGTATATCAACCATAGGCACCGGGGAACAGCTCTCCACACAGGCATGGTTTGGTCCATCTTCTCTACATTAGGAAGAGAGAGGCTAATTCAGACACATCCCTTCAACCTGACCAGGTTGTTTGCCATGGAAGATGACTTTTGCTCTCTCAGATCCTTCATACCTGCCTACACCTACTCAAGGGATTATTTCTGCAGGGACTTTTGAGGTTCTCAGCTGGTGGATGATACCCTACCTTCCTGGATTTTAAGACCAACTCTGTCCCTGCTCTTCTGTAAAGTGAGATTGAGGGAACAGTGTATGGTTAGTGTTAATAGCATGTTCGATTTGGGTTAGGAGTCATTCTGCTGGATGAATTACGGTATTGGGAACCTGTGATATTTATAAGAATATAAATGTGAAATATATTTATGAGATCAGAGATCTGGGAAAGATTTGAAGCCCAGAAAGGCATTGGGCCCTTGATTGGTATACTTAGATTGAATTATGTTCTGCACCGAGGTCTCAGATAAATCGATATACAATGGCATAGGACCCTATACCTCGGATGATTGAAAGTAGAAGAGAACATCCAGTCAAAAAGGGATAGTCTGTAGGATTAGGAAGATAGTCAGTAGGTTTAGGAAGAAGAGTGAGTCTCGGAGTTGGACAAAAAGTTCTTTAGCAATTGGTTTTCAGTTAGAGGGTGAATGTAAATGTCAGCACATGTGAAGAGACAGTCACAATGATGAACTGGGAAAAATATGTAGGAAAGCAGATATCAATAGGGGCATTAGGAAATCAGGAAAAGTATAAAGTGAGTGATAGGATTAGATATTTTCAACAGGCTTGAGGTTAAATATATAATCTTAGGAAGAAACAAATATGTAGTAACCAATAGGATTGACATTTGAGAGCAGTAGGCACCCTGGACATAGATGCTTTTAGTAATCCATGGTCACTTTCCATTTAGGCTTTGGTACAATCATATGTGTGACCTTTGCATTTTGTGTCCAGAATACTACTGTGGTAAAATGTATATGTAGATCAGGTGACATAAGTATTTCTTCCACCATAAAGGGGAGTAATATTCTGGAAACTTATAAATTAGTACTGGGGATACAAATAGGTGTACCTTGTGTTGATGATTATTGAGATGATGCATGAATAGACCATATTGTGAATAAAGTATGTAACTGGATC
Source organism: Callospermophilus lateralis (assembly GCF_048772815.1). NCBI lineage: Eukaryota > Metazoa > Chordata > Mammalia > Rodentia > Sciuridae > Callospermophilus > Callospermophilus lateralis. The sequence goes on along the minus strand of NW_027512536.1, from coordinate 218,431 downwards.
CAACATTAAATAATGGATTGAGTTTGCATCTGAAAATATATTGGAAATCTTATATTGATATATATACCATCATTCCAATGAGTTATATATGCAATGGTATTATTAGGGTTATGGTTTGTCGTGAAGAGTGAGTTTTGCTTCAAAAATGATTATGGAATCGAAAATAATGTGTTTAGAAAGAAGTCTAGTGAAAAGACCAGTAAAGAAACATGGAGGAATACATGTGTTCTGAAGTAGTAAGTAATTGAAAGTGAACCAAATGCCAAAAAAATTTGTGAAGTTCTGGATGAAAAAATACATCCTATGATGTCCATAAACTGAAGAAATAGTAATGTACCAGTGTTGAGTAAAAATGAACTTCAAATTACACATCATGTCCCATAGCAATCTACTTGCATTGATGTTAAACTGGGTCAGTTACTGTAGAAATATTAGGATTTTTAAGCACCATCCACTGAACTAAGTTTTCAGTAGTAGGAAACCAAAATATATTTCAGGTTTATGAATATTACTGAGAATAATCTTGTGAAAATTTGAATTTAAATGAACATAAATGAATATGAATGAATTTAGGGAGTGTATAATAAGACACATATTTTTCATATTTTTTTAAAATCCGTAGAATATACACACACACACACGCACACACACACACACACACATGCACACACACACACATTAATATTTAGCAATATATATGCCAATCGATATTCATCATGAAATATAATTCATTCACAAATCCAAAAATATTCATTTTACTGAACATGGATTTATGTATAGTGTTTTTCACTAGGAAGCTCACCCATAGGTGGAATTTTCAGTTCCATCATTATTTAGGGAGAGTCATCTCTTCTCACAATTTTTATATTCCAAAGTCAGTGATCTTACAAGAATGTTCGTGTGATACCAGGTAGGATATTGTATATGCATAAAAAAATTACATGTGCTGAATAGGATACAGAGAAAGGGAGACAGGAATTTACATATGTGATAACTTTAAAAAATCATGGAGAAATATTAAAATGAAAAGTTTACTAAATTTAAAACACATACTCTTGATAAAGAGGAAGACAAATACAAATATACACCATGCTTCCTATAAAAGGACTGTACTTCTATTCAGTTAGGTTTTTTTTTCTCCATGATATTAGGATTAGTAGTCAGAGTCTAGTAGGGTATGGGTTAGTGTCAGGGATTCAGTATTTCAAATGGAAAATAGGAAAATGAATCTATTGTGTATGCAAACATGTGATACACAAAAATCTTCCCTCTCTTATCCAGAACAATACCTTGACATAACCATCGCTAAAAGTAAGACACAATTAGAGGAGAGGAGTTAGAAAACCTGTGAATACATATGTGGAATGAAAAATGCTCAGGAGTTCACAACACTGGAGGTGGTAAGACAGTTTACAAAAGTATGGGAGATGGTAAACACTTCAGAAACATGGAGCTGTGCTGACCTAAAGACTTATTGAGAAACTTCCTCTGAGGTTAGGCACAAGAAATATATGTATGGCAATATTTAAATCAATGGTTCTGCAACTGATGTGATTCTGCAATCTGGGTCTGCATCTATGTGACCTGGAGGACATGGTTCTTTATTTTGTAATGAACATGAGGCAGCAGGTCTGAAAACTCCCTTTGTAGGTAAACTGTTGCTACTGGGAGCTAAGTGTCTTCCCGTGTGGTCTGTGAAGCCATTTGGTCATCCTCCACTTTTCAGGGTGTTTCTTACTGCTGCACTGGGAATTTGGTATTTGCTTCATGAAATACAATATGTTCAACTGGGACACAATGCTGGAGGGAGTTCTGTCATGTGTGGTTGGTCAGGGTCGGCAAGAGAATGTACGAACCAGGCTTCTATCCCACATAGCTTTCCCCTTGACTATAGCAACCTGATTCTGAACATTGCCCTGAAACCTCTACATATAACAAGATGCCTTTACATATAAAGGTCTGCTGCCTGCACCATGTCAGTCGCAAGATTTGGAAGCCAATGGAAGATCCAGGTGGTCCTACCAAAAATATTTATTTACACACCTATAGTCCACTGCTCTACGCCCACTACCCAGCAGGCTCCAACTTACTGGCATCTCTGTTCTACACCATTTTCACGAAACTCAGTCAATCAAGGCACTGTTTGTTATACTCATGATCAGCAACAGGATATCTAAAGGTTATCCAGTGCCACCTGGTCATGGGGATTTCAAAAATTTCATGGTATTAATCTAGTCATTTTTCAAGGATGAAGTTGGAGGCACTGTGGGTTTCATTTAATTCAGGAACCATTAAATGGTGAGGAAGCTCATTTCAATGAAAGCTCTGGAGAACACTCACAGGCAAGCCTTCCCAAAGAGTGGCCAAAAGGACACATGAATCCAGGCCCATTGAGGTATACAATGTGAGGTCCATGTGTGTTTGGACTCTCAATTATGGCTACCAAGTCTTTAAGAATTAAAACATGTGATATCCTGGCTCAGAATCCCTGAGCTCTGTGGAAAGCCATCCTGGGCCTAGATCTCAGTTTCCAAAAGCGATTCTCATGCGTGGTCTCCTAAAATCCCAACACTATTCATGGCAATACTTCTCTGAGGTCAGTTCCAGAACTCAGTCTCTAAGGGGAATCACACCAGAGTTCAAGCCCTGGTGGACCCAGTCATCTCTTCCAACTACCACACAAATTACCACAATTAAAACAAGAACCCTCCCATATGGCCCTCATCTTCTTTCATATAGACACTCATCATAATCTGGCTGGAGGTTTCCATGAGGGGTGCAGACCAAGACAGTGTCCCAAATAAGCTCCTTTGCCCCTCATTTGCCTAAAGTCAAGGTGGCCTGGACACCCATCCGGTGAACCAAAAGTGATCAAATAGGCCTGCCGTTAATACCGCTCCAATTTGAGGACTACTGTCTGTGGGGTTTAGATTCTTTATGTGAATTTTAGTTACGAGAAAACCCAAGCACAATGGGCTAGCCTCTGCAGGTTTTGTAGAACTCTTTTGACCCAAAGGATCCCATTCTCACTTGATGGAAGTCAGGAACCTTACAGAGGAAGTCGAGAGACTTCCTCCCAATAATTGCTCTTTCGGCGAATTTTCTTTTGGATGCACACATGGTAACTTTCTTTAGATCCATCAGGTGCTGAGAATCTAAGCCACAGCCACACACAGGGCCAAGGGCATGATTCAGACACATCCCTTTCCAAAGCAATTAAGGAAAGTGCCACAGGTATGCCCATTCATTTCCATTTGAAAACTGTTTTCTTCAGGCTTCACAAAGGGGTGGCCTGAGGCAAAGAACTTCCTGACATTCAGGGCAACAGAACAATAGGTAAGCAAAAGGCCGAAAGCAGGGTTTCTCCTCTGAGACTTTCCTGGTCACACTGATATCTGAGTTTTCTGAGATGCTCGCCATCCCCTACAGCTATCCAGTACATGGCCATGTCACAGAGCTTGTAGGTGGTACATATCTTGGACACAAAACCATGGGCCTATTCTTGAGATTGGCCGGAATTCAGGACGAAAATAGAAACTTAGGAAGGTATCAGGTGTTGCTCATCGATAAGGCAAGCTACAGTCCATTCATAAATGGGGCAATATGAATGCTGAGAAGATTTCTACTAGACACGACACATCCATTGATGGATTCTCTTTTCTAATGTCTACAACCACGGAAACAGTGGAATACACAGACATAGAAACACTCGCCCTGTGAAAAGACTTACTAGAAACAGTCCACTTCAAATGAAACAAACCGACTGTTTTACATATTCTCAGGAAATGAGACAAAACCACAAACCCACAACCACACCCACAAAGGCACCTCCTTCCCCTAAGTAGGTTTGTGACTATCCAGAGTGTCCTCTGACTTGTGGGCCATAATATGTTCCCCCAAAATGGCCTTTCCTGTCTCAGATCTTGTCTCCTTGGCCAACTCTGTGAACTTCTTAGGAGCCAACGGTGAGCTACTACCTGCTTTCTCATGAAAAGCCCTGCATCCGAGCTTTCCTGGCATTTGGCCTTCCTCACATCTGTAGGTACCAAAAAATACTGACCCTGTCCTTGGTAAATCCAAACAAGTGAGACCACTGGGACTGGGACTGGGACTGGCTCTGTGTGCCTGGCTTCCTGGATCCCACGTTCAGAGAGTTCCATCACCAAGAAAGTGAGGTGAGGTCACTTCTTTCCTGAACTGAATGAGGGCACTGTCTTGGCAGCCACTTTGTCCTAACTGTTGCTTCCAAGGGTCCCAAGAGATTGAGGCTGCCCCTACTTCCTGTGACATTTTCACAAGTTAGAATGGTATATCAACCAAAGGCACCCAGGAATAGATCTCCACACAGGCCTGGTTTGGTCCATGATCTCTACATTAAAAAAAATCTGATTCAGACACAACCTTTTATCCTGACCGGGTTGTTTGCCATGGAAGATGACTTTTGGTCTCTCAGGTCCTTTATTGCTTCCTACATCTTCTCCAGGGATCATTTCTGCATGGACCTTTGAGGTTCTCAGCAGGTGGAAGTTTTTCTACATTTCTGTATTGTAATATCAACTCCTGCCCTGCTCTTCTGTAAAGTTACATTGAGGGAACAGTGTCCGGTTATGGTTAAAAACATGCTCGATTTGGGTTAGAAATCATTTTGCTGGATGAATGATCGTATTGGGAACTTGCTATGTGTAGAAGAATATATAGGTGAAATATATGTATGAAAAAAGAAATTTAAGTCTGATTTGAAGCCCAGAAGGGCATTGGGCCCTTGATAGGGATACATGGTGTTGAATTACGTTCTGCAGAATTGTCTCAGATAAATCGATATACAATGGCATAGCACCTTGTACGTTGCATGAATTAATGTAGAAGGAACATCAAGTCAAAAAGGCATAGTCGGTAGTGAAAGGTTAATAAAATTAATAAAATAGGTACTTGTCACTTCCTGTTTTTCTGTATGCTTAACAAAACACTGTTGAAATCTTGAGAAATGTTTGCTAATCTTGTTCTAGAATGTACTGTTCCCAACAGCCGAACTGCAGAATGTACTCCCTCACTCGGTGTCATGCAAACCGCCCACTCGCCCTTACCCATCACTGAACTTCCCTCTCTTCCCTCTCCAAGGAAAGTATATAAGCTCTGCTTAAGCTGTTCTCAGAGGTCTCTGCTCTATTTAATTTAGCTCTGAGCTCCAGCATGCTGGACCACAAATAAACCCTTTGCTGTTGCATGAGACAGTCTCTTGGTAGTATCTTCCTCTGACACTCGCCTGACCTTTACATATTGAGTTTCCACTGAGTTCCAGCAGTGGCGGACGAGAGAGAGACCCCAACGGGCTCCTCTTGGAGCAAGTAAGGCGCCTCTTTCTGGTTTCAGGTTTCTTGTTAGGGCTTGGCAAAATTGCTGGCGATGAAGAGCCTGGGCTCTCTCCGACGGTGGCTGAGAGACATGTCACAGAGACAAAGGGCACCGCTCTGGAGGACCCCGCAGAGAACTCGGGAAATCAAGGAACAATAGTCTTCTCGACTCAGTAATATTTTCTTTTAGATTCGTTATTGCCATACCATTGGGTTTTGCCGGCTACTCATTCCTGGTCTCAGTGTTGGACGTTCATTTCCTGTCTTTATGGTCTTGTCTTATCTGTGTCGTGTGTCCTTGCTTTTACTGTTTGTGGAACTTTCATTATGGAACAGAGCACGTCAATGCCTCTGTCCCTGACCCTTGATCACTGGACCAAAGTCCGCTTAAGGGCTCAGAATCTTTCTTTTTTTAGTAAAATGCTGGACCTGGCAGAATCTCTGTGCCTCAGAATGGCCCATCTTTGGAGTCGTATGGCCCCTAGAAGGATCTTTCTACTTCCCACTAATTTAAAAAGTCAGAGGTATTGTCTTTCAGCCAGCGCCACATAGCCATCCGGATCAACAGCCATATATCTTAACTTGGCAGGACCTCTGCAAATCTCCTCCTCCATGGGTGAAGCCTTTCTTTGCCCCTACCTCTGCTCCTACTCCTTCTCCCATGATCTCTCAAACCCTCTCAACCTCCTCCTCCTCCACCCTCTGTTCTCCCTGAGTCACAGATTTGACTCTACTGGACTCTTCTCCCTTTCCTTATCCCCTGCCCTCGTCCCCTAACACACAACACACTCTAAGTGATTCCGCTGCTGCTGACTAAGCCTCTCTACCATTGGAGGAAGCTAAGCCGGTAATAGGATCTGACAATGGACCGATGTTCATGACCCAGGTAAGTCAGGGGTTAGCCAGGAACCTGGGGATTAATTGGAAGTTAAATTGTGCTTATAGACCACAGAGTTCAAGACAAGTTGAAAGAATGAATAGAACCATTAAAGAGACCTTAACGAAATTAAGCTTAGAGACCAGCATAAGATTGGACTATGCTCCTGCCTTATGCAATGTTTCATGCAAGAAAAAATCCCTTTGTTTCTTTGAGTAACCTTACCACATGTGAAATTCTTTATGGTGGCCCTCCTCCAGTAGGGGACCTAAGCCCAACTGTAAGACCTAAAGATCCTTTCCACACCCCCTTGCTTGACAGACTTAAAGATCTTGAAAGAACTCAGTAATACCTGTGAAAACAGCTGGCCACTGCCTACCCAACTGGGAACCAGGGGATTCCACATCCATATCAAGTAAGAGATTTCATCTATGTAAGATGATATCAGGTGTCATCCCTGGTACCCCGCTGAAAAGGACCATACCAGTTGCTATTATAACACCTACAGTGGTAAACGTAAACAGAATCACTTCCTGGATCCATACCTCTCACCTCAAGCCTGCTGCCTGTACAGAATCTTTCTGGAAACTGAAAAAGACTGGTAACAGTTTCAAATTGTGTATTCGCAATGTGAATAAGGTTATATACTCTCCCCTTGGCTACAAGTAGTCCTAACCCTCATCAGCCCATTAAGCAGTGATGGCTGATCACAAATCCTACTGGAAAAGAAGTATGGTCTATCTCGCATACAGCCCCCTTAGGGACCTGGTGGCCATCTCTCCACCCAGACATTTGTTAGCTGGCTATAGGTATTTCCTATTGTGATATCCCTGATGAAGAGGATCCCACTAAAATACCATAAAATCCCTTCTGTACCATAGATAATGGAAACAAACATTATGGATGTAGGGACACGCGAGCCAGATGCAGGTTGGCTAGTCTAGATTACTAAGTTTGCCTGGCAGACTGTCAAAGCCACAAAGAGTAATGGCTGTGTGGGGGAAAAGCCGACTTTTTCTGTATGTCATGGGAATGTGTGCATACAGGGGCTGCCTGATGGAACCCCAATTCTTCATCAAATTCAGTACACAGCATTGGCCACATTACCAATTAGACAACCAAAAACTATGGCACCCAGAGGGGTCTCTAGATCCTCAAATTTTGCATGACCTTTTTAACTTCTGCAAGTGCTCAAAAGAGTGAAAGGAAATTCCCCTATGTGGAAGCCTTTTCCCTCCCTCACTCACATCCTGAACTATGCTTCTCCAATAGATCATTATCCTCAGCCTTCTGCTCCAGACCCTCTGATGTCACTCCCATCTGCGCAACTTGATTTTTCCCCTCCAATAACTAGATCAGAAACTCAAAGCTCCACCAGTTCTCAGACCATCGCCCCCTTTCTGAGGTAGCAGGTACATAGGTACCGCTCCACTGACTCATTCCTCTCATCTCCTGTCAGTGCCCTCACCGGGTCCCACCAGGTCCTCTTACCAGCTAACCCAATGCTCAAACGAGCTGAGGAGAGCCCTGAGACCCTTATCCAAGATGTAATATAATTGGCCTTTAAAGTTGCTTTGTCATCACTGAAAACAGGTTACTAAAATTTAAAGTCCCTCACAGGATTTTGGGATCCTCACTCCCGTCTTTCACTCTGCTCTACCTGATCTACTGCTCAAGTTTGCTGCTAGGAAATTCCCAATACCCTTTCGCATTATTCTATTACATCTCTCTTTTCCCTCATTCTCAGATCCTCGGAGGTGCTCTCAGCCCCACCTTCCCCGTCTTTCCCCCTCTGTACCAGGCCCACAGAAAAGTCTTAAATGACCTTCTTCAGAAGTCTTCACCATGGCTGAGTTTTGAACTTTCAGCAAAACAGTCCCAATAAAGACTTTAATGTAGATAAACTTTCTCTTTCGTATTGCCCTGTTCTACTTGGCCACTGGCTAAAAATCTCAGTACTTCTAAGCTAGACAACCCCTAACTAGTTTTTCACAAAATATGTGAACAAGTCCTCTGGCCTTCAGCTGGGGCTTCACAGAGATGGCTACATTTCTAAGATAAAGAAATTACCAACCGGGCTCCATGGTAACAGCTGGCAGGGGGAAAATAAGAAATGGAAGAAAAAGCTCTCCTCCTCCCAGGTGTCCTTGAAAAGTTAACTTGCCCAGAACAGAAGGAAAAACAGAAACAAATACTGCTTTTTTAAACTTCTGAAGACTGTGAACTTCTGAGCCCCATCCCTTATATGTTGGGTACAAAATTCTGAAACTACCTAAACTTGAGTTTCATGGGATTAATTGATTACAATATAAGCAATGCCCTCTGAATCCGGTTGCAACCAAATAGGACTGTTTCCCTCTCTTGAGTGCTATCTTAGGTGCCTTGCTTTGTCAGTGCCTACAACAGCATAATTCTATATACTTAAACATCGTTTATGTTTTCATGAAATGATCAGGATATGTGATAAATTGTGTAATGGTGCAGATGTTTCCCAGAGTGCTCTATCATGATGCAGGTTCATTTGAAGATCAAATAGGGGGGGCATACAACCGGTTCCACTGGGAACATATATCCCTCACTTTAGCCATCCTATTAGGAATAGGAGTTGCTGCACGGGTGGGCAGAGGAACCAGTGGCATTGTCCATGGGACACAAAAGATGACCCAATTAGAAGCAGCAATAGAGCAAAAGTAAGATATTAGAAACCTCCTTCAGGGCTTTGCATGAAACTTTAACCTCTCTCTCTGAAGTTGTTTTACAGAACAGTTGAGGGTTGGACCTCCTCTTCATTAGAGAAGGGGGGCTTTGTGCTGCATTGAGGGAAGAATGTTGTTTTTATGCTGACTATACTGGAGTCGTAATAAAATCTATGAGTAAATTTAAAAGACACCTTGAAGAGCATCAACAAATGAGAGAGGGCCCAAAAGGGTGGCTTGAGTCTTGGTTCACACAGTCCCCCTGGTTAACTACGTTTTTATCAAACCTGGCCGGTCCAATAATAATCCTCATATTATTGCTAACTATAAAACCCTGTTTGCTCAACCGTGTAATATCTTTTCTCCAGGCTCAAATTGGAGGAGTTAAACTTATGGTAATACCCCACTAGCAGACATTGAATGTGACACCCTCCAATGATCATTTGTATGATTAAAATTAGCCAGAAGAAGAAGTGGGGAATGAAATATTAATAAAATAGGTACTTGTCACATCTTGTTTTTCTGTATGCTTAACAGAACACTGTTGTAATCTTGAGAAATGTTTGCAAAATTTGTTCCCAGAATGTTCTATCCCCAGCTGCCAAATTGCAGAATGTACTCCCTCTCCCAGTTGCATGCAAACCGCCCACTCGCCCTGACCCATCAATACAATTCCCTCCCTTCTCTCTCCAGGGAAAGTATATAAGCTCTACTTCAGCTATTCTCAGGGCTATCTGCTCTATTCAGGTGAGCTCTGAACCCCAGCATTCTGGACACCCAATAAACCCTTTGATGTTGCATGAGATAGCCTGTTGGTAGTCTCCTCCTCTGAAGCTCGCACCACGTTTACTTGGATGATTGAATGTAGAAGAGAACATCCAGTCAAAAAGGGATAGTCTGTAGCATTAGGAAGATAGTCAGTAAGTTTAGGAAGAAGGGTGAGTATAAGATTTGGAACAAAAGTTTCTTAGCAATAGGATTTCGATTAGAGAGTGAATGTAAATGTCAGCACAAGTGAAGAGTCAGTCACAATGATGAAGTGGGGAAAATATGTAGGAAAGCATATATCAATAGAGACATTTCAAAATCAGGCAAAGTATAAAGTGTGTGATAGGATTAGACATTTTGAACAGGGTTGAGTTTAAATATATAATCTTAGGAAGAAACAAATATGTAGTCACAAATAGGATTGACATTTGAGAGCATTGGGCAAATTTCAGGTGGATGAATATTTTGAGAATAATCTTGTGAATAGTTGATTATAAATCCACATACATGAACATGAATGAATTTAGGGAGTGAATATAAGACACATATATTTCATATTTTGAAAAATCTGGAGAGTGTATATATATATATATATATATATATATATATATATACACATATATATATATATACATATATATACATATACATAAAACAAACACACAGACAAAAAAGTAGCAATATATATGTCAATCAAAATTCATTATAAAATATATACCATCCACAGATCTAAAAATATTCATTTTACTGAACATGGATTTATGTATAATGCTGTTCAACTAGCAAGCTCACCCATAGGTTGAATATTCAGTTCCAACAGGGTTTAGTAGGAGTGATCTCTTCTAACAATTTGTATCTGCCAAGTCAGCCACCTCACAAGAATGTACGTGTGGTACCAGATAGGAATCTATATGTGCATATAAGAATACAGAGAAAGGGAGACATCAATTCACATATTTGTTAACCTTAAAGATACAAGGACAACTATTTCAACAAACAATTGACTAGATTTATAACTCCAACTCTGTATCATGCAAAAGGCAAGTCCATCTATACACCATGCCTACTCTGAACTGCTTGTATTTCTATTCTTTATGGGTTATTTTTCTCCATCATATTAGGATTAGTAGTCAGAGTCTGGTAGGGTATGGGTTAGAGTCAGGTATTCAGTATTTTGAATTGAAAATAGGACACTGAATCCAATGTGTATGCAAATATATGCTACGGAAAAATCTTCCCACTCTCCTCCAGAACAATGCCTTGACATTACCTTCGCCCCAAGTAAGACCCAATTAGAGGAGAAGAGTTAGAAAATCTGTGAATACATATCTAGAATGGAAAATGCTCCAGATTTCACATCTTTGGAGGTGGTAGAGGAGTTTCCAAAAGTAAGAGACAGGGTAAACACTCCACAAACATGGAGCTCTGCTGGCCAAAAGACTTTTTGAGAATCTGCCTCTGAGGTTGGGCACTTGAAATATATGTTGTTGTCAGGAGCTTTAGCTTTATTTGTAGTGAAACCATCAAAGCTGGATCTGCATCTATGTGACCTGGAAGAAATGATTACTTATTTTCAAATAAAAATGAGGCAGCAGTGATGAATTCTCTTTTTGTAGGTAAACATTGGCCACTGAGGGCTAAGGGTCTTCCCGTGTGGACTGTGAAACCAATGGTCATCCTCCAATTTTCGTGGTGTTTCTTGCTGCTGCACTGGAAGTTTGGTATTTGCTTCATGAAATACAACGAGTTCAAATGGGACACAGTGCTGAAGGGAGTTCTGTCAGGTGTGGTTGGCAGGGTCTCCAGGAGAATGCCCCAACCAGGGTTCTATCTCAAGTAGCTTGCCCCCTTGACAATAGCAACATGATACTGAACATTGCTCTGAAACTTCTCCATATAAAAATATGCCTTTACATATATGGGTGTGATGGTTGCACCATGTCAGTCACAGCCATTTGGAAGCCAATGGAAGATCCACATGGCCCCACCACAGATGTTTTATCACACATTTGCATAACACAGCTCTAGGCCCACTACTTACCAGGCCCCAACTTACTGGCATCTCTGTTCTACACCATTTTCATGAAACCCAGTCAATCAAGGCCCTGTCTGGTATACTCATGATCATCAACAGGACATCAAAGGTCCTCCAGTGCCAGCTGGTCATCGGAATTTCTAAAATTTCATGGTAATTATCTAGCATTTTTTCACAGATGCATTTGGAGGCAATGTTGGTTTCAATTCATTCAGGAACCATTAAATGGTGAGGAAGCTAATTTCAGGGAAATCTCTGGAGCACTCTCACAGGCAAGTCTACCCAAAGAGTGGCCAAAAAGTCACATGAATCCAGGCCCATTGAGGTCTACAAAGCGAGGTCCAAGTGTGTTTTGAATCTCAATTATGCCTGCCAAGTCTTTCAGAATAAAATCATGTAATATCCTGGCTGTGATTCCCAGTGTTCTGTGGAAAGCCACTCTGGGCCTTGATCCCAGGTTCCAATGGCAACTCTCATTCCTGGCCTCCTAAAATCCCAACACAATTCATGTCAATACTTCTCTGAGGTCAGTTCCAGAACTCAGTCTCTAAGGGGAATCACAACAGAATTCAAGCCCAGGTTTACCCAGTCATCTCTTCCAACTGCCACACAAATTACCACAATTATAACCAAAACACTCCTACATGGCCCTCATCTTCTACCATAAAGATACTCATCATAACATCTGGATGGAGGTTTTCATGAGAGGCACATCCCAAGACAGTGTCCAAAATAAGCTCCCTTGCCCCTCATTTGCCAAATGTCAGGGTGGCTTGGACACCCTTCCTGTGAACCAGGAGTGATCAAATAGGCCTGCCCTTAATACTGCTTCACTTCTCCAATTTGAGGCTCTCTGACTGTGGGGTCTAGATTCTTTTTGTGAATTGGAGTCATAAGAAAAGCCAAGCCCCTCTGCAGAGATTTGAAGAACTCATTTCACCCAAAGAATCCCTATTCTGACATGATGGATTTCAGAAACCTAACAAAGGAAGGCAATATAATTCATGCACATTGATTGAACGTTTTTCCATTTTGGTTTAGATGCACATATGGGATCTTTCTTTACATCCATCAGGTGCTGAGAATCTAAGTCACAGCCTAAAACAGGGCAAAGGGCCTGAATCAGACACATCCTTTTCCAATGAAATTAAGCAAAGAGCCAGAGGTGATGCACATTCATTTCCATTTGAAAACTGTTTTCTTCAGGCTTAACAAAGGGGTTGCATGAGACAAAGACCTTCCTGATATTCAGGGCGACAGAACAATAGGTAAGCAAAAGGCCCAAAGCAGGGTATCTCCACTGAGACTTTCCTGGTCACACTGATATCTGAGTTTTCTGAGATGCTGGCCATTCCATTCAGGTATCCAGTACATGGCCATGTCAAAGACCTTGGATTTGGTACATATCTTGGACACATAACCATGAGCCTATTCTAGAGAGTGGCCAGAATTCAGGAAGAAAACAGGGACTTAGGAAGGTATTAGGTGTTGCCCGTGCATAAGGCAAGCCACACTCCATTCATAAATTGGGCAGGATGAATGCTGGGAAGCTTTATACTAGACATGACACATCCATTGCTGCATTCTCTTTTCTCATGTCTACTACCACAGGCACAGTGGGATACACAGACATGGGAACACTCACCTCTTCAAATGACTTACCGGAAACAGTTCACTCCAAAACAAACAAACCGCCATTCCTACCTATTTTCAGAACATGAGACAAACCACAAACCCACACCCACTCCCAAAAAGGCACCTCCTTCCCCATAGGTGTATGACTAACCAGAGTGTCCTCTGACTGGTGGCCATACTCTGTTCTTCCGAAATGGCCTGTCCTCTCTCAGATCTGTTTTCCTTGGCCAACTCTGTAAAGTTGTAAGGAAAAAGTGGAGAGCCACTACCTGCTTTCTCAGGAAAGCTCCCTATTCAGAGCTCTCCAGGCATTTGGTAATCCCACTTCAGTAGGTACCAAGAATGACTGACTCTATCTTTGGTAAATCCAAACAAGTGAGCCCACTGGGACTGGGCCTGGGACTGCCTCTGGGTGCCTGGCTCCTTGGATACAAAGTTCAGAGAGTTCCATCACCAAGGAAATGAGGTATGTCACATTCTTTGGAACTGAATGAGGTCACTGCCTTGGCAAATGTATATCTTATGATGTTCAAAAACTGAAGAAATAATAATGTACCAGTGTCGAATACAAATGAATGACAAATTACGTATCATGTCCCATAGGAGTCTACTTGCATTGATGTTAGACTGGGTCAGTTACTGTAGAATAATTAGGATTTGTATGCACCATTCACTGAAGTTAGTTTTCAGTACTAGGAAACAAATATGTATTTCAGGTGGATGAATATTTCTGATTATAATCTTGTGAAAAGTGGATTATAAATCCACATACATGAACATGAATGAATTTAGAGAGTGTATATTAGACACATATATTTCATATTTTGAAAAATTTGGAGAGTATATCTATATCTATATCTATATCTATATCCATATCTATATATATACACACACACACACACACAAACACACACACACAACACTCACAGACATTAAAAAGTACCAATATAAATGCCAATCGAATTCATCAGTAAATATATATCATCCACAAATGCAAAAATATTTATTTTACTGAACATGAGTTAATGTATAATGTTGTTCTACTAGGACGCTCTCCTATAGGTTGAATTTTCATTTCCAACAGCATTTAGGAGGAGTGAACTCTTCTCACAATTTGTATCGGCCAAGGCAGCCACCTCACAAAAATGTATGTGTGATACCTGGTAGGATTCTATATATGCATATAAATATACACGTGTGAATAGGCTACAGAAAAGGGAAACAAGAATTCACATATTTGTTAAGTTTAAAAACACATGGAGAATATTTCAATTAAAATTTGACTAGATTTATAACTCCTACCTTATATAATGCAAATGTCAAGTCCAACAATACAACATGTCTCCTCTGAAGTGCTTGTATTTCTATTGTGTTGGGTTAATTTTCTCCATTATATTAGGATGAATAGTCTGAGTCTACTAGGTATGGGTTAGTGTCAGGGGTTCAGTATTTCGAATGGAAAATTGGAAAATGAATCCAATGTGAATGTAAATATATGCTGCACAAATATCCTAGTGCTCTCATCCAGAACAATGCCTTGACATTACCTTCACCACAAGTAAGACACAATTAGAGGAGAAGAGTTACAAAATCAGTGAATACATATCTGGAATGGAAAATGCTCAGGAGTTCACAACCTTGGAGGTGGTAGAGCAGTTTCCAAAACTAAGGGACAGGGTAAACACTCCAAAAACATGGAGCTCTGCTGGCCTAAAAACTTTTTGAGAAACTGCCACTGAGTTTTGCACTTGAAATATATGTTGTTTTCAGGAGATTTGGCTTCCTTTGTAGTGAGACCATCAAAGCTGGGTCTGCATCTATGTGACCTGGAGGACATGGTTTCTTATTTCCAAAGAACTAGATAAAGCAGTGCTGAATCCTCTCTTTGAAGGTAAACTGAGGCCACTGTGGACTATGTGTCTCCCCGTGTGGACTGTGAAGCCATTTGGTCCTCTTCCACTTTTTGTGGAGTTTTTTGCTGCTGCACTGTGAGTTTGGTATTTGTTTCACGAAATACTAGGAGCTAAACTGGGACACAGTGCTGGAGGGAGTTCTGTCACGTGTGGTGGGTCAGGGTCTGCAAGAGAATGCACCAACTAGGCTCCTATCTCTCACAGCTTGCCCCATTGCCCCCTTGTCCATATCAACCTGATTCTTAATTTTCCTCTGAAAACTCTCCATATAACAATATGCCTTTACATATAAGGGTCTGCTGGCTGCACCATGTCAGTTACAAGCCATTTGGAATCCAATGGTATATCCACATGGTCCTAACACAGATGTTTTATCAAACACCTCCCCACCACTGCTCTAGACCCACTACTCAGCAGGCTCCAACTTACTGGCATCTCTGTTCTACACCATTTTCATGAAACTCAGTAAGTCAAGGCACTGTCTGGTATAATCATGATCAGCAACAGGACATCCAATGTTTCTCCAGTGCCACCTGGTCATAGGAATTTCAAAAATTTCATGGTATTTATCTAGCCATTTTTCAAGCATGAAGTTGGAGGCACTGTGGATTTCAGTTCATTCAGCAAACATTAAATGGTGAGGAAGCTCATTTCAATGAAATCTCTGGAGAACTCTCACAGGCACGGCTTCCCAAAGAGTGGACAAACGGTCACATTAGGCCAGGCCCATTGAGGTCTACAATGTGAGGTCCATGTGTGTTTTGACTCTCAACTATGGCTGCCATTTCTTTAAGAATAAAATCATGTGATATCCTTGCTGAGATTTCCAGTCCTCTGTTGAAATCCACCCGGGGCCTAGGTCTCAGTTTCCAAGAGCGACTTTCATGCGTGGCCTCTTAAAATCCAAACAAAATTCATGGCAATGCTTCTCTGAGTTCATTTCCAAAACCCAGTCTCTAAGGGGAATCACACCAGAGGTCAACCCCACGTGTACCCAGTCATTTTTTCCAATGCCACACAAATGACCAAAATCAAAACCAAAACACTCCCACATGGCCCTCATCTTATTCCATATAGTCAATCATCTTAACCTCTGGCTGGAGGTTTCCATGAGGGGCGCAGCCCAAGACAGTGTCCGAAATCAGCTCCTTTGCCCCTTATTTGCCTAAAGTCAGGGTAGCCTGGACACCGTTTCTGTGAACCAGGAGTGAACAAATAAGCCTGCCTTTAATACTTCTTTGTTTCTCCAATTTGAGGCCTACTGATTTTAGGTATCAATTCTTTAGGTGATTTAGAGTCATGCGAAAACACAAGCACCTCTGCAGGGCTTTGAAGAACTCATTTGACATAAAGAATCCCTATTGTCATTTGATGGAGTGCAGGAACCTAACAGAGGAAGGCAAGAGACTTCATCCACAATGAATGAAATTTTTTGCCATTTTGGTTTTGGAAGCTCACATGGGATCATTCTTAAGATCCATCAGGTGCTGAGAATCTAAGTCACAGCCACACACAGGTCCAAAGGCTGATAAAGACACATCTCTTTCCAAAGCAATTAAGCAAAGAGCCACAGGTGAGGCCCATTCATTTCCATTTGAAAACTGTTTTCTTCAGGCTTCACAAAGGGGTGGCCTGAGGCAAAGACCTTCCTGACATTCAGTGCAACACAACAATAAGTAAGCAAAAGGCCCAAAGCAGGGTTTCTGCACTGAGATTTTTTTGGTCACACTGATATCTGAGTTTTCTGAGATGCTCGCCATTCTCTTCAGGTATCCAGTACATGGCCATGTCACAGAGCTTGGCGGTGGTACAATTTTTGGACACAAATCCATGAGCCTATTCTGGAGAGTGGCCAGAATTCAGGAAGAAAACAACAACTTAGAAAGATAGCAGGTGTTGCACATCGATAAGACAAGCTGCAGTCCATTCATATATTGGGCAGGATGAATTATGTGAAGATTTATACTAGACAGGACACATCCATTAATGCATTCTCTTTTCTAATGTCTACAACAACAGACACAGTGGGATACACAGAAACAGAAACCCTCACCGTGTCAAATGACTTACTAGAAACTGTCCACTCCAAACCAAACAAACCGCCTTTCCTATCTATTCTCAGAACATGAGACAAAACAACAAACCCACACCCACTCCCACAAAGGCACCTCCTTCCCCCAAGTAGGTCTGTGACTATCCTGAGTGTCCTCTGACTGGTGGGCCATACTATGTTCCCCCGAAATGGCCTGTCTTCTCTCAGACCTTCTTTCCTTGACCAACTCTGTGAAGATGTCAGGAAAAAGTGGTTAGCCACTACCTGTTTTCTCAGGAAAGGTCCATCTTCAGAGCTCTCCTGGCATTTGGCCATCCTCACATCATTAGGTACCAAGAAAACTGACTCTGTCCTTGGTAAATCCAAAAAAGTGAGCCCACTGGGACTATGACTGGGACTGCCTCTGGGTGCCTGGCTTCTTGGATACCAAGTTCAGAGAGTTCCATCACCAAGGAAATGAGGTATGTCACATTCTTTGGAACTGAATGAGGTCACTGCCTTGGCAACCACTTTGTCCTAACAGTTGCTTCCAAGGGTAACATAAGATGGAGGTTGCCCCTACTTCCTGTGACACTTTCATAAGGTAGAATGTATATCAACCATTTGCACCCGGGAACAGCTCTCCACTCTGGCCTGGTTTGGTCCATCTTCTCTACAATAAGAAGAGAGAGATTCAGATTCAGACACATCCCTTCATCCTGACCAGGTTGTTTGCCATGGAAGATGACTTTTGCTCTCTCAGGTGCTTCATACCTGCCTACAACTTCTCCAGGTATCATTTGTGCATGGACATTTGAGGTTCTCATCAAGTGGAAGGTCCCCAACTTTCCTGTATTGTAAGAACTACTCTGACAGCTCTTTTGTCTATTTTGGTTTGGGATGCACACATGGGATTTTTCTTTAGACCCATCATGTGCTGTGAATCTAAGCCACAGCCTCACATAGGGCTGAGAGGCTGATTCAGAAACATCCATTTCCAAAGCAATTAAGCAAAGAGGCACAGGTAATGACCATTCTTTTCCATTTGAAATCTATTTTCTGCAGGCTTCACAAAGTGTGGCCTGAGGCAAAGACCTTCCTGACATTCAGGGCAACAGAATAGGTAAGCAAAAGGCCCAAAGCAGGGTTTCTCCACTGAGACTTTTTGGGCATACTGATATCTGAGTTTTCTGAGATACTCGCCATTCCCATCAGCTATCCAGTACATGGCCATGTCACAGAGATGGAGGTGGTACATATCTTGGACACAAAATCATGAGCGTATTCTGGAGAGTGTCCAGAATTCAGGAAGAAAACAGGAATTTAGAAAGATGGCAGGAGTTGCCCATCCATACGGCAACCTGCAGTCCATTCATAAATTGCACAGGATGAATGCTTTGAAGCTTTCTCGTAGACAGGACACATCCATTGATGCATTCTCTTTTCTAATGTCTACAATCACTGACACAGTATGATACATAGACACAGAAACACTCACCTTGTCAAAGGACTTACTAGGCACAGTCCACTCCAAAACAAACATACCAGCTTTCCTAACTATTCTCAGAACATGAGACAAAACCACAAACTCACACTCACACCCAAAAAGTCACCTCCTTTCCCCAAGTAGGTCTGTGACTATCCGGAGTGTCCTCTGACTTGTGGGCCATCCTATGTTCCCCCAAAATGGCGTGTCCTGTCTCCAATCTGGTCTCTTTGGCCAACTCTGTGAAGTTGTCAGGAGCCCATGGTGAGAAACTACCTGCTTTCTCTGGAAAGGCCAGTCTTCATAGTTTCCAGGCATTTGGCTGTCCTCACATCAGTAGGTACAAAGAAAGAGTGACTCTGTCTTGTTAAATCCAAACAAGTTAGCCCACTGGGACATGGAGTGGGTTTGACTCTGTGTGCCTGGTTTCCTGGATCCCAAGATCACAGACTTTCATTACCAAAACTGTAAGGTGATGTCACTTTCTTCAAGATCTGAATGAAGTCACTGCCTTGGAAACCACTTTGTTTTAACAGTTGCTTACATGGTTCCCAAAAGATGGAGGCTGCCTCTACTTGCTGTGACTCATTCATATGTTAGAATGGTATATCAACCATAGGCACCGGGTAACAGCTCTCCACACAGGCATGGTTTGGTCCATCTTCTCTACATTAGGAAGAGAGAGGCTAATTCAGACACATCCCATCAACCTGACCAGGTTGTTTGCCATGGAAGATGACTTTTGCTCTCTCATGTCCTTCATAGCTGCCTACATCTTCTCCAAGGATCATTTCAGCATGGACCTTTTAGGTTTTCAGCAGCTGGAAGATCGCCTATATTCCTGTATTGTAAGACCAACTCTGTCCCTGCTCTTCTGTAAAATTAGATTGAGGGAAAAGTGTATGGTTAGGGTTAATAACATGTTCAATTTGGGTTAGGAATCATTCTCTGGAATGAATATTTGTATTAGGAACCTGTGATATTTATAAGAATATATAGGTGAAATATAAGTATGAAAACAGAAATCTAGGTAAGTTTTGAAGCCCAGAAGGGCATTGGGCCCTTGATTGGGATACTTAGCATTGATTTATGTCCTGCACAGTTGTCTCAGTTAAATCAATATACTATGGCATAGGACCTTCTAATTTGGATGATTGAATGTGGAAGAGAACATCCAGTCAAAAAGGGATATTCAGTAGAATTAGGAAAATAGTCGGTAGGTTTAGATAAATGAGTGAGTATAGGATTTGGACCAAAAGTTCTTTAGCAATAGGGTTTCAGGTAGAGAGTGAATGTAAATGTCAGCACATGTGAAGAGTCAGTCACAATGATGAACTGGGTAAAATATGTAGGAAAGCAATATTTTGAAGACGTATAAATTAATTGGGGGTACAAATAGGTGTACCTTGTGCCTATGAATATAGAGATAATGCATGAATAGACCATACTGTGAATAAATAATATAACTGGTTCGAACTTTAAATAATGGATTGAATTGATTTCTGAAAATATACAGGAAACCTAATATTGATATACAATCATCCACTCCAAACAGTTATGCTTCTAATGGTGATATTAGATTTATGGTTTATCATAAAAAGTGTGTGAGTTTTGCTTCAAAACTGATTATGAAATTAAAAAAAATGTGTTTGCAGAGAAGTCTCATGAAAAGACCAGTCAAGAAACCGGGAGGAATACATGTGTTCTGAAGCAGGAAATGATTAAAAGTGAAAAAATACCTATAAAGTTGTGAACTTGTGGATGAAATATATATCCTATGATGTGCAAAAACTGCAGAAATATTAATGTAGCAGTGTTGAATATAAATGAACCTCAAAATACACATCATGTCCCATAGGAATCTACTTGCATTGATGTTAAACTGGGTCAGATACTGTAGAATTATTAGGATTTGTATGCACCATTCACAGAAGTGAGTTGTCAGTACAAGGAAACAAATACGTATTTCAGGTGGATGAATATTTCCAATAATAATCTTGAGAAAAGTTGATTATATTTCCTCATGCATACATGAAAGAATGTATGAATGTAGAGAGTGTATATAAGACACATATATTTCATGTTTTGATAAATTAGGAGAGTATATATATATATATATATATATATATATATATATATATATACCAAAAAAACACACAGAGAAACATAAAAAAGTAGCAATATATGCCAAATGAAATTTATAATGAAATATATAACATCTACTGATGCAAAAATATATACTTTACTGAACATGGAATTATGTATAATGTTGTTGTACTAGGAAGCTCACCCATAGGTTGAATTTTTAGTTCCAACAGCGTTTAAGAGGGGTAGTCTCTTCACACAATTTATATCTGCCGAGTCAGCAACCTCACAAAAATGTACGTGTGATACCAGGTAGGATTCAATATGTACATATAAAAATACATGTGCTGTATAGGCTACAGAGAAAGGGAGGCAGGGATTCACATATTTGTTAATTTTAAGAACACATGAAAAACTATTCCAAATAAAAATTCACTAGATTTATAACACCTACCATTTATTATGCAAAAGAAAATTTCAAAAATACACCATGCCTCCTCTGACCTGCTTGTATTTCTGTTCTATTTGGGTTATTTTTCTCCATCATATTAGGATTAGTAGTCAGAGTATAGTAGGGTATGTGTTAGTGTCAGGTATTCAGTATTTTGAATGGAAAATAGGAAAAAGAATCCAATGTCTATCAAATATGTGCTACACAAAATATTTTCCCTCTCTCATCCAGAACAATGCCTTGACATTACCTTCGCCCCAAGTAAGACACAATTAGTGGAGAAGAGTTATAAAATCTGTGAATATATAACTGGAATGGAAAATGCTCATGAGTTCACAACCTTGGATGTGGTAGAGAAGTTTCCATAAGTAAGGGACAGGTTAAAAACTCCACAAACATGGAGCTCTGCTGGCCTAAAGGACTTCTTGATAAACTGCCTCTGAGGTTGGGCACTTGAAATATATGTTGTTTTCAGGAGCTTTAGCTTCCTTTGTCGTGAGACCATCAAAGCTGGGTCTGATTCTATGTGACCTGGAGGACATGGTTTCTTATTTTCTAATGAACATGAGGCAGCAGTGGTGAATTCTCTCTTTTAAGTAAAATGTGACCAGTGCATGCTAAGTCTCTCCCCATCTGGGCTGTGAAGCCATTTGGTCATCCTCCACTTTTTCATGGTTTTTCTTTCTCCTGCATTGGGAGTTTGGTATTTGCTTCACGAAATACAAGGAGTTCAAAAGGGACACAGTGCTGGATGGAGTTCTGCCACATGTGGTGGGTCAGGGTCTGCAGGAGAATGCACCAACCAGGCTTCTATCCCACATATCCTTTTCCCTTGTCTATTGCAACCTGATTCTTAACATTGCCATGAAACCTCTCCTTATAACAAGACGCCCTTACATATTAGTGTCTGCTGACCTCACCATGTCTGTCACAAGCCATTTGGAAGCCAATGGCAAATCCATATGGCCACATCAGAGATGTATTATGACACACATACACACCACTGCTCTAGGCACACTACTCAGCAGGCACCAACTTACTGGCATGTCTGTTCTAGATCATTTTCATGAAACACAGTCAATCAAGGCACTGTCTAGTATACTCATGATAAACAACAGGACATCGAAAGGTTCTCCAGAGACATGTTGTATAGTTGGACTTGACATTTGCATTATATAAGGTAGGAGTTATAAATCTAGTCAAATTTTAATTGAAATATTCTCCATGTGTTTTTAAACTTAACAAATATGTGAATTCTTGTTTCCCTATTCTGTAGCCTATTCACACATGTATATTTATATGCATATATAGAATCCTACCAGGTATCACACGTACATTTTTGTGAGGTGGCTGTCTTGGCAGATACAAATTGTGAGAAGAGTTCACTCCTCCTAAATGCTGTTGGAAATGAAAATTCAACCTATAGGAGAGCGTCCTAGTAGAACAACATTATACATTAACTCATGTTCAGTAAAATAAATATTTTTGCATTTGTGGATGATACATATTTACTGATGAATTTCGATTGGCATTTATATTGGTATTTTTAATGTCTGTGAGTTGTGTGTGTGTGTGTGTGTGTGTGTGTGTATAGATATAGATATAGATATAGATATACTCTCCATATTTTTCAAAATATGAAATATATGCGTCTAATATACACTCTCTAAATTCATTCATGTTCATGTATGTGGATTTATAATCCACTTTTCACAAGATTATAATCAGAAATATTCATCCACCTGAAATACATATTTGTTTCCTGAAAACTAACTTCAGTGAATGGTGCATACAAATCCTAATTATTCTACACTAACTGACCCAGTCTAACATCAATGCAAGTAGACTCCTATGGGACATGATATGTAATTTGTCATTCACTTTTATTCGACACTGGTACATTATTGTTTCTTCAGTTTTTGCACATCACAGGATATACATTTCATCCACAAGTTCACAAATTAATAAGCATTTGTTTCAACTTTCACCACTTCTTGCTTCAGAACACATGTATTGTCAGGGTTTCTTGACTGGTCTTTTCATGAGAGACTTCTTTCCAAACACATTATTTTGAATTTCCATAATCATTTTGAAGCAAAACTCACACACTCTTCATGATGAACCAAAACACAAATATTTCCATTACATATATACCTGGTTGGAATGAATGATTGTATATCAATATACGATTTCCTTTAATTTTTCAGATATCAGTTCAATTCATTATCTAAAGTTCAAAAAAGTTATATTATTTATTCACAGTATGGTCTATTCATGCTTTTTCTCTATGTTCCTAGAAACAGGGTACACCTCTTTGTACCCCTGATTCTCATTTTACATCTTCAATATATTGCTCCCAGAAATGGTGAAAGAAATACTCATGTCACCTCATTATCACAGTAATATTCTGGACAAAAAATGGAAAGGTCACACTTATGATTGTACCAAAGCCTAAATGGAAAGTGAACATGGATTTCTAAAAACATCCATGTCCAGGTTGCCTAATGCTGTCAATTGTCAATCCTATTGGTGACTACATATTTGTTTTTTTCCTAATTTATATATTCAAACTCAACCCTGTTGAAAATGTCTAATTCTATCACTCACTTTATACTTTGCCTGATTTCGTAATGTTTCTATTGATATCTGCTTTTCTACATATTTTCCCCAGTTCAACATAGTGACTGACTCTTCATATGTGCTGACATTTACATTCACTCAACAACCGAAAGTCTATTGCTAAAGAACTTTTGGTCCAAATCCTATACTCACTCTTCTTCCTAAACCTACCGACTATCTTCCTAATCCTACTGAATATCCCTTTTTGACTGGATGTTCTCTTCTAAATTCAATCATCCAATGTACAAGGTCCTATGCCATTGTATATCGAATTATCTGAGGCATCTTTGCAGAACATCATTCAAAGCTAAGTATCCCAATCCAGGGCAAAACCCTTCTGGGCTTCAAATCATACCTAGATTTCTGTTTTCCTACTTATATTTCACCTCTATATTCTTGTAAATATTGCAGGTTCCCAATACCATTATTCATCACACAGAATCATTCGTAACCCAAATCAAACCTGTTTTTAACCAGAAGTATACACTGTTCCCTCAATCATTTTACAGAAGAGCAGGGACAGAGTGGTTCTTACAATACAGGAAAGTTGGGGACCTTCCACCTGATGAGAACCTCAAATGTCCATGCACAAATGATACCTGGAGAAGTTGAAGGCAGGTATGAAGCACCTGAGAGAGCAAAAGTCATCTTCCATGGCAAACAACCTGGTCAGGATGAAGGGATGTGTCTGAATCTGAATCTCTTTCTTCTTTTTGTAGAGAAGATGGACCAAACCAGGCCTGAGTGGAGAGTTGTACCCGGGTGCCAATTGTGATATACATTCTACCTTATGAAAGTGTCACAGGAAGTAGGGGCAACCTCCATCTTATGTTACCCTTGGAAGCAACTGTTAGGACAAAGTGGTTGCCAAGGCAGTGACCTCATTCAGTTCCAAAGAATGTGACATACCTCATTTCCTTGGTGATGGAACTCTCTGAACTTGGTATCCAAGAAGCCAGGCACCCAGAGGCAGTCCCAGTCCCAGTCCCAGTGGGCTCACTTTTTTGGATTTACCAAGGACAGAGTCAGTTTTCTTGGTACCTAATGATGTGAGGATGGCCAAATGCCAGGAGAGCTCTGAAGATGGACCTTTCCTGAGAAAACAGGTAGTGGCTAACCACTTTTTCCTGACATCCTCACAGAGTTGGTCAAGGAAACAAGATCTGAGAGAAGACAGGCCATTTCAGGGGAACATAGTATGGCCCACCAGTCAGAG
The DNA here is from genome assembly GCF_048772815.1 of Callospermophilus lateralis. Taxonomy (NCBI): domain Eukaryota; kingdom Metazoa; phylum Chordata; class Mammalia; order Rodentia; family Sciuridae; genus Callospermophilus; species Callospermophilus lateralis. The sequence continues at coordinate 193,267 of NW_027512536.1, read as the reverse complement.
GACACTCCGGATAGTCACAGACGTACTTGGGGGAAGGGGGTGCCTTTGTGGGAGTGGGTGTGGGTTTGTTGTTTTGTCTCATGTTCTGAGAATAGATAGGAAAGGCGGTTTGTTTGGTTTGGAGTGGACAGTTTCTAGTAAGTCATTTGACATGGCGAGTGTTTCTCTTTCTGTGTATCCCACTGTGTCCGTTGTTGTAGACATTAGAAAAGAGAATGCATTAATGGATGTGTCCTGTCTAGTATAAATCTTCCCATAATTCATCCTGCCCAATATATGAATGGACTGCAGCTTGTCTTATCGATGTGCAACACCTGCTATCTTTCTAAGTTGTTGTTTTCTTCCTGAATTCTGGCCACTCTCCAGAATAGGCTCATGGATTTGTGTCCAAAATATGTACCACCTCCAAGCTCTGTGACATGGCCATGTACTGGATAGCTGAAGAGAATGGCGAGCATCTCAGAAAACTCAGATATCAGTGTGACCAGGAAAGTCTCAGTGCAGAAACCCTGCTTTGGGCCTTTTGCTTACTTATTGTTGTGTTGCACTGAATGTCAGGAAGGTCTTTGCCTCAGGCCACCCCTTTGTGAAGCCTGAAGAAAACAGTTTTCAAATGGAAATGAATGGGCCTCACCTGTGACTCTTTATCAGCCTCTTGGACCTGTGTGTGGCTGTGACTTAGATTCTCAGCACCTGATGGATCTTAAGAATGATCCCATGTGAGCTTCCAAAACCAAAATGGCAAAAAATATCATTCATTGTGGATGAAGTCTCTTGCCTTCCTCTGTTAGGTTCCTGCACTCCATCAAATGACAATAGGGATTCTTTGGGTCAAATGAGTTCTTCAAAGCCCTGCAGAGGTGCTTGTGTTTTCGCATGACTCTAAATCACCTAAAGAATCTATACCTAAAATCAGTAGGCCTCAAATTGGAGAAACAAAGAAGTATTAACGGCAGGATTATTTGTTCACTCCTGGTTCACAGAAACGGTGTCCAGGCTACCCTGACTTTAGGCAAATGAGGGGCAAACGAGCTGATTTTGGACACTGTCTTGGGCTGCGCCCCTCATGGAAACCTCCAGCCAGAGGTTAAGATGATTGACTATATGGAATAAGATGAAGGCCATGTGGGAGTGTTTTGGTTTTAATTTTGGTCATTTGTGTTGCATTGGAAAAAATAACTGGGTCCACGTGGGCTTGAACTCTGGTGTGATTCCCCTTAGAGACTGGGTTTTGGAACTGAACTCAGAGAAGCATTGCCATGAAATTTGTTAGGAATTTAAGAGGCCACGCATGAAAGTCCCTCTTGGAAACTGAGACCTAGGCCCCGGGTGGATTTCCACAGAGGCCTGGGAATCTCAGCAAGGATATCACATGATTTTATTCTTAAAGATATGGCAGCCATAGTTGAGAGTCAAAACACACATGGACCTCACATTGTAGACCTCAATGGGCCTGGCCTAATGTGACCTTTTGTCCACTCTTTGGGAAGCCGTGCCTGTGAGAGTTCTCCAGAGATTTCATTGAAATGAGCTTCCTCACCATTTAATGTTTGCTGAATGAACTGAAACCCACAGTGCCTCCAACTTCATGCTTGAAAAATGGCTAGATAAATACCATGAAATTTTTGAAATTCCTATGACCAGGTGGCACTGGAGAAACATTGGATGTCCTGTTGCTCATTATGAGTATACCAGACAGTGCCTTGATTTACTGAGTTTCATGAAAATGGTGTAGAACATATTTGTGTATGCAAATATGTGCTACACAAAATCTTCCTACTCTCATTCACAACAATACCTTGACACTATCTTTGCCCCAAGTAAGACAAAATAAAAGAAGAAGAGTTAGAAAATCTGTGAATACATATCAGGAATGGAACATGATTGCGAGTTCACAATCTTGGAGGTGGTAGAGGAGTTTCCAAAAGTAAGGGACAGGGTAAATATTGCACAAATATGGAGATGTGCCAGCCTAAAGACTTCTGGAGAACCTGCCTCTGAGGTTGGCCACTTGAAGCATATGTTGTTGTCAGGACCTATGGCTTCCTTTCTAGTGAGACCACCAAAGCTGGGTCTCCATCTATGTGACCTGCAGAACATGGTTTCTTATTTTCCAAAGAAAGTGAGGCAGCAAGGCTGAATTCTCTCTTTGTAAGTAAACTCTTGCCACTGAAAGCTAAGTGTGGCCCCGTGTGGACTGTGAAGCCATTTGGTAATCCTCCACTTTTCATGGTGTTCTTGCTGCTGCACTGGGAGTTTGGTATTGGCTTCAGGAAATACAAGAAATTCAACTGGGTCACAGTGCTGGAGGGAGATCTGTCACGTGTTGTGCGTCAGGGTCTGCAGGAGAATGCACCAACCAGGCTTCTATCCCACATAGCTTGCCCCCTTGACCATAGCAACCTGATTCTGAACATTGACCTGAAACCTCTCCATTCAACAAGATGCCTTTACATACAAGGGTCTGCTGGCTGCACCATGTCAGTTACAAGCCTTTTGGCAGATCCACATAATCCCAACACAGAAGTTTTATCACAGACCTGCAAAACACTCCTCTAGGCCCACTACTCAACAGACTTTAACTTATTTGCATCACTGTTCTACACCATTTTCATGAAACCCAGTCAATCAAGGCACTGTCTGGTACACTCATGATCAGCAACAGGAAATCCAAAGTGTATCCAGTGACACCTGGTGATGGGAATTTCAAATTTTTATGATGTTTATCTAGCCATTTTTCAAGGATGAGGTTGGAGGCACTGTGGGATTTAATTCATTCTGGAAACATCAAATGGTGAGAAAGCCCATTTCAATGAAACATCTGGAGAACTCTCACAGGCAAGACTTCCCAAAGAGTGGCCAAATGATCAAATGAAGCCAGGCCCACTGAGGTCTACAATGTGAGGTCCATGTGTGTTTTTACTCTCAACTATGGCTGTCAAGTCTTAAAGAATAAAATCATGTGATATTCTGGCTCAGATTCCCAGTGCTCTGTGGGAAGCCCCCTGGACCTAGATCTCAGTTTCCAAAGGCCACTACCATGTGTGGCCTCCAAAAATCCCAACACAATTCATGGCAATACATCTCTGCAGTAATTTCCAAACTCAGTCTCTAAGAAGACTCACACCAGAGTTCAAGCCAAGGTGGACCCAGTCATCTCTTCCATCAGCCAAACAAATGACCACAATTAAAACCAAAATACTCCCACATGGCTCTCAAATACTTCCACATAGACACTCATCATTACCTCTGGCTGGAAGTTTCCATGAGGGGCGCAGCTGAAGACAGTATCCAAAATATGCTCCCTACCCTCATTTGTCTAAAGTCAGGGTGGCTTGACAACCTATCTGTGAACAAGGAGTGATCAAATAGGCCTGCCATTAATACTGCTCTGCTTCTCCAATTTGAGCCTAATGTCTGTGGGGTTTAGATTCTTTATGTGAATTGGAGTCATGAGAAAATCCAAGCACCTATGGGCTTGCCTCTGCAGGGCTTTGAAAAACTTTTTGAACCAAAGGATACCTATTCTCACTTGATAGAAATCAGGAACCTTACAGAGGAAGGCGAGAGACTTCATCCACAAGACTGCTCTTTTTCCATTTTGGTTTTGGATGCACACATGAGATCTTTCCTTAGATTCATCAGGTGGTGAGAATCTAAGTCACAGCCTCACACAGGGCCAAGAGGCTGATTCAGACACATCCCTTTCCATGGCAATTAAGCAAAGAGCCACAGGTGATGCTCATTATTTTCCATTAGAAAACTGTTTTCTTCAGGTTTCACAAAGGGGTGGACTGAGGCAAAGACCTTCCAGACATTCAGGGCAACGGAACAATAGGTAAACAAAAGGCCCAAATCAGTGTTTCTCCACTGACACTTTACTGGTCACACTGATATCTGAGTTTTCTGAGTTCCTCTCCATTCCCTTCATCTATCCAGTACAAGGCCATGTTACAGAGTTTGGAGGTGGTACATATCTTTTACACAAAACCATGAGCCTATTCTTGAGAGTGGCCAGAATTCAGGAAGAAAACAGGAACTTAGGAAGATAGCAGGTATTGCCCATTCATAAGGAAAGTCGTAGTCCATTCATAAATTTGGCAGGATGAATGCTGAGAAACTTTCTACTAGACAGAACACATCCATTGATGCATTCTCTTTTCTAATGTCTATAACCACAGACACAGTGGGATACACAAACCCACAACCACACCCACAAAGGCAACACTTTCCTCCAAGTTGGTCTGTGACTATCCAGAGTGTCCTCTGACTGGTGGGCCATACTATGTTCCCCAAAATTGCTTGTTCTGTCTCAAATCTGCTTTCCTTTGCCAACTCTTGAAGTAGTCAGGAGTCAGCGGTGAGCCAATACCTGCTTTATCAGGAAAGAACCATCTTCAGAGCTTCCCTGGCATTTGGCCATCCTCACATCAGTAGGTAAGTGCCGTAGCCCGGCTGGCTGGGCAAAATAACCGGGGGGGTGACGAACAACTTGTGTAGACTGATGCAGCAGGCCTGGAAGCCGTTTATTGTTGAATAAGAGCGGTATTTATACATTTTACACAGCCTATCTAATTAGCATGAAATAGATACAGCAGTCAAACAATAAGGAATCTCCACACTTAATGGCTCGCTTTTGTTACTTCACAAACCACTCCCTCTGGCATTTTGCCAGGCGCCATCCAGACTTCTTTACAGGCTCTAACATTTCTCTGGCAAAATAACAGGTGCCAATCTGACTTGTTTACAGACGTTAACATTTCCCCCTTTTGTTTAATTTAAATAAGGACCATAGTGTTTTTTACAGAAACACCATAAATAACCTGCTAGAAACAGAAAGGGAGGATACAAAATGTTACAATACCAATCCAATTGATGGCTCCATGCAAGAAGCCCTTGGAAAACTTATACCAGCAATGACACCGTTAGCAAAGATACCGAGTTACAAGTTGTTGTAGATTACAGTCTGTTGTCTCAGTCCAGATAAAGCAGTGTCTCAATAGATTAACTCAGAGTTCAGGTAAATCACAGTCCAGGTAAGTTCTCCAGGCTGCTAGCTTAAGTTGTAGTAGCAGAAACAGCGATAGCTCCGAAGTCTCCTCGGGTTCTCAGCCGAAGTTTCCTCCAGTTCTCAGCAACATTGTAAATTCTTCCACCTTTGTTTTCACCGGCACTTGGACGAAGGCAGGAACTCCGGATGGCTAAAGAAAATCCTGTAGCATTTCACTAAGAAAACAACCTTCTGAACAATTTTAGTACATTATCTCAAGGTTTTTTACATTTGAAATAAGCCTTAATAGTACTCATTACTCATCAGCCTGCAGGTGTGGGAGACCCATTGTAGTTACTGGCCTTGGAAATGATCAAACTTCAGGGATGCCAGTGGCATCTTCTGCCAGCTGTAGCATCCTGGGCAGCCCCAGATGGCCCCAGGGAGAGTCCTGGGCTCAAACTTCTTCCGGGCACAGGGAGCAAAAGCCTGCGAGACTGTGCCTCCAGGTCAGGTCTAGATTTGGGCTCACAGTGGTGATCCGCTCCCCCGGGCAGGGGGGCGGGGAAGAGCCCTCAACTGCCTCTTGGAAAATTCTTACTGCGCCATGATCGGCTTGGGCAGGTGGCAGCCGCCTTGTCATTTCACGCACCCTCCAGTATCGAAAAGTATTCAGTAATAGCCTTTTGCTGCAACTTTTTTCCTGATAATCCTTCTTCTTCTGAACTTTCTTTTTCTTTCTGACTAGAGTTTCTGGGCTTTTATCAACACATGCCCTAACTATTCTTGGTTCCACTGGGGTGCCTTTTTCTCTTATCAATTTACTTCTCACCCCTTCCATATTTTCATCACAAAGACAATACAACATTTCAAGACAAAACAAGACACAAACATACTGCATCAATCTTCTCCATTTTCTCGAAATGGTCATTTTTCCTATCGCCCTATCTGCCTAGGGACGAGCAGATTGCTCCCGTCCTATCTATAGACAGAAAGCTTTTTTCGACCCTTACCCGTGAGTGTCCCAGGGCTCCCCGTAACGGGCCACCATCTGCCGCAGTCCCGCTGCAGCAGAATAACGTGGGGGGTGACGAATAACTTGTGAATGTTGATGCAGCAGGAATGAGAGCCGTTTATTGTAAGATCTGAGCGATATTTATACATTTTACACAGCCTATCTCATTAGCGTAAAATAGATACAGCAGTCAACCAATAAGGAATCTTCACACTTAATGGCTCGCTTTTGTTACTTCACAAACCACTCCCTCTGGCATTTTGCCAGGCACCATCCAGACTTGTTTACAGACTCTAACATTTCTCCAGCAAAATAACAGGTGCCAATCTGACTTGTTTACAGACCTTAACAGGTAAGAAGAAAGACTGACTCTGTCTTTGGTAAATTCAAACAAGTGAGACCACTGGGACTGGGATTGGTAATGGCTCTGGGTGCCTGGCTTCCTGGATCCCAAGTTCAGAGACTTTCATCACCAAGGAAGTGAGGTGTGGTCACTTCTTTCAGGAACTGAATGAGGTCACTGCCTTGGCTACCACTTTGTCCTAACAGTTGCTTCCAAGGGTTCCATGAGATGGAGGCTGCCCCTACTTCCTGAGACAATTTCATATGTTAGAATGGTATATCAACCATACGCACCTGGGAAGAGCTTTCCACACAGGCCTGGTTTGGTCTACTCTACATTAAGAAGAGTGAGGCTGATTCAGACACATTCCTTCATCCTTCCAGGTTGTTTGCCATGGAGATGTCTTTTGCTCTCTCAGGTCCTTCAAAGCTGCCTACATCTTCTCCAGAGATCATTTCTGCACGTACCTTTGATGTTCTCAGCAGGTGGAAGATCCCATACATTCTTGTATTGTAAGACCAACACTGTCGCTGCTCTTCAGCAAAGTTAGATTGAGGGAACAGTGTATGATTAGTGTTATTAACATGTTCGATATGGGTTAGGAACCATTCTGCTGCATGAATAATGGTATTGGGAACCTGTGATATTTACAAGAATATAGAGGTGAAATATATGTACAAAAACAGAAATCTAAGTAAGATTTGAAGCCCAGAAGGTCATTTGTCCCTTGATTGGGATACTTAGCGTTGAATTACATTCTGCACAGATGTTTCAGATAAATCGATATACAATGGCATAGGACCTTTCACCTTGGATGATTGAATGTAGAAGAGAACATCCAGTCAAAAAGTGATCGTGGGTAGGATTAGGAAGATAGTCGGTAGGTTTAGGAAGAAGAATGAGTGTAGGATTTGGAACAAAAGTTCTTTAGAAGTAGGGTATCGCTAAGAGAGTGAATGTAAATATCAGCACATGTGACGAGGAAGTCACAATGATTAACTGGGGAAAATATGTAGGAAAGCAGATATCAATAGAGACATTACAAAATCAGGCAAAGTATAAAGTGAGTGACAGGATTAGACATTTTCAACATGGTTGAGTTTGAATATATAATCTTTGGAAGAAACAAATATGTAGTCACCAATAGGATTTTCATTTGAGAGCATTAGGCAACCTGGACATGGATGTTTTTAGTAATCCATGTTCACTTTCCATTTAGGTTTTGTACAATCATAAGTGTGACCTTTGCTTTTTGTGTCCAGAATATTACTGTGATAAAATGTATATGTAGATCAGGTGACATGAGTATTTCTTCCACCATTTCTGGGAGCTATATTTTGAGGACGTATAAATTAGTATTGGGGGTACAAAGAGGTGTACCTGTGTCTATGAATATAGAGATAATTCGTGAATAGACTGTACTGTGAATAAATAATATAACTGGTTCCACTTTAAATAATGGATTGAATTGATATCTGAAACTAAGTAAGAAATCTTATATTGATATAGAACCATTCATTCCAACCAGTTACACATCTAATGGTAATATTAGTGTTATGGTTTATTGTGACGGGTTTGTGAGTTTTGCTTCAAATGTGATAATGGAAATTGAAAATAATGTGTTTGGAAAGAAGTCTCATGAAAAGAGCAGTCAAGAAACATGGAGGAATACATGTGTTCTCAAGCAGGAAGTGATTGAAAGTGAAACAAATGCCTATAAATTTGCGAAATTTTGATGAGACATATATGCTATGATGTGCATAAACTGAAGAAATAGTAATGTACCAGTGTTGAATAAAAATGAACGTCAAAATGCACATCATGTCTACTTGCATTGATGTTCAACTGGGTCAGTTACTGTAGAAATATTAGGATTTTGGGGGGGGATTAATAATACAATTTATTTTAGCACTAGCATGCCACAGAATGTAGAGGAAAGATCAATGGATTTTTAGTTATAGCACTAATAATCTAACATTTAGTGACTATTTTGGATAGTCTAAAATTACATAAGGCTATGTAACAAAATTTTTTTTATTTAACATTCATCAAAGCTTGGAATTTTCATAATATTTCTTCTTTTTTATTTTTTATTTTTTCAGTTGTTGATTGACCTTCATTTTGTTTATTTGTATGTGGTGCTGAGAATAGAACCATGTGCCTTACACATGCTAGAAAAGCATGTTACCACTGAGCCACAAACCCAGCCCCTCCACTTTTATCTTAACATCATACACTCATGTCCCTCTTCTTTACTCACTTTCTTCCCCATTTTCCCCCTTCTCTCCCTTCCTTTTTCGTTTCCCCTCCATATCTATTTTTCTCTCATGTCATTACAAACAGTAGTATGCTATGAAATTTAAGTTTAAGACTGTTTTTTATAGTCATTCTTTTTCTTGAGAAAATCTAAAAATTATAATCACCTGATAGATATATTACAATACATTTATTGCACATACGTATCTATATTCATGCATATGCATTACATATATTATATATATACATATATATTTAAAAGTACTTTGATTTTCCTGTTAGAAATAATATAGACCAAGTCTTTCTTAATTCTCAATTCTTCCATAATTAACATCTTACAGTGAAAATCAAATAAACATATTTAAGTAAAAAGGTATCATTCTTATTTATCAATACTGATAATTTAAGGTTTTATATCACATTAAGCTGTAATATGGCATATTAACTCTTATGAATTAGAGAAATTTTATTTGAACAACCTATTATTTAAGGACCATATGCACTGACATTTTAAATGGCGTTCTTGTGATTTCTATTTCTATCAATTGTGTATTAATTGCCAAATACTTATTTTAGTACTTTTCATGTTCATAATTGATATAAAGTCAATTGTTTAATTCTTCTTGTAAGTAGTTACTTATTACAGTAGGGACATTATTAATAATACAACATCTTTATAAGAAAAATGGTACAAATTTATTTTCATGCAAAATTAAGAATAATTGCATGCTCTAAATGTTTGATTGTTGATACATATAATAAAGAGCTTTTGATGAGTCTCTTCCCCAGTAAAACATAAAATGCAAAGATAATGTCCAAATAAAGATAAGAAAAATACACATTATCAGCTAGAAACTATTAAATAAAAGATGAAAAGAACAATCCAACACATTGTACGAACTTGTCAGATGAGGTAGTATTCTGGAAGAATAGCCTAAGACTAGACCTTGTCCATGTCAAAATATTCACGAAAAAAATGAAGTATGAAAAGTGTAGAAAATGCTATGAATTTTTCATGAAGATAGGTGAATTATCCTTTCATCTCAATTTATGTGCATTTTCTGGTAAAATAAATTTGTGATATTTACAACTACACAAAACAAAGTTTCTGCATAGCAAAATGAATACATCTGAACCCATTTTTAGCTGATTTCTTCCCACTAAATTTTAAACCTTTATTTATTTATTTATTTATTTTTATTGGTTGTTCAAAACATTACAAAGCTCAAGATATATCATCTTTCATACATTTGACTCAATTGGGTTATGAACTCCCATTTTTTCCCCAAATACGAATTGTAGAATCACATCGGTTACACATTCACACTTTTACATAATGGCATATTAGTGACTGTTGTATTCTGCTACCTTTCCTATCCCCTACTATCCACCCTCTCCTCCCCTCCCATCTTCCCTCTCTACCTCATCTGCTATTGTTCAATTCTCTCCATTGTTTCCCCCCCACTTCCCCTCACAACATTTTATATGCGATTTTGTGTAACATTGAGGGTCTCCTACAATTTTCATAAGCTTTCCCTTCTCTCTCCCTTTCTCTCCCCCCATTCGTCTTTGTTTAATGTTAATATTTTCCTCATGCTCTTCCTCCCTGTTCTGCTCTTATTTGCTCTCTTTATATCAGAGAAGACATTTGGCATTTATTTTTTAAGGACTGGTTAGCTTCGCTTAACATAATATGCTCTAATGCCATCCATTTCCCTGCAAATTCTATGATTTTGTCATTTTTGTGCTGTGTAATACTCCATTGTGTATAGATGCCACATTTTTTTTATCCATTAATCTATTGAAGAGCATCTAAGTTGGTTCCACAGTCTAGCTATTGTGAATTGTGCCGCTATGATCATTGATGTGGCAGTATCCCTATACTACGCTCTTTTAAGATCCTCAGGGAACAGTCCAAGAAGGGTGATAGCTGGGTCAAATGGTGGATCCATTTTCAGCTTTCCCAGGAATATCCATACTTCTTTCAAAATTGGCCTCACCAATTTGCAGTCCCACCAGCAGTGTACAAGTGTACACTTTTCCCCACATTCTCGCCAACACTTATTGTTGTTTGACTTCATAATGGCTGCTCATCTTACTGGAGTAAGATGGTATCTTAAGGTGGTTTTGATTTGCATTTCTCAGACTGCTAGAGATGGTGAGCATTTTTTCATGTACTTGTTGATTGATTGTATGTCCTCCTCTGTGAAGTGTCTGATTAGGTCCTCGGCCCATTTGTTGATTGGGTTATTTGTTATCTTATTGTTTAATATTTTGAGTTCTTTGTATATTCTGCATATTAGGGCTCTATCTGAAGTGTGAGGGGTAAAAATTTGTTCCCAGGATGTAGGCTCTCTATTTACCTCTCTTATTGTTTCTCTTCTTGAGAAAAAAACTTTTTAGTTTAAGTAAGTCCCATTTGTTTTTTTCTTGTTATTAACTCTTGGGCTATTGATGTCTTATTAAAGAATTTGGAGCCTGACCCCACAGTATATAGATCGTAGCCAACTTTTTCTTCTATGAGACGCAGTGTCTCTGATTTGATATCTAGCTCCTTGATCTATTTTGATTTAACTTTTGTGCATGGTGAGAAAACGGGATTCAGTTTCATTTTGTTGCATATGGATTTCTAATTTTCCCTGCACCATTTGTTGAAGATGCTATCCTTCATCCATTGCATGTTTATAGCCACTTTATCAAATATAAGAAAGTTGTAATTTTGTGGATTGGTTTCTCTGTCCTCCATTCTATACCATTTGTCCACCTGCCTGTTTTCGTACCAGTACCACACTGTTTTTGTTACTATTGCTTTGTAGTAAAGTTTGAACTCTGGTATCGCTATACCTCCCGATTCACACTTCCTGCTTAGAATTTCTTTTGCTATTCTGTGTCTTTTGTTTTTCTATATGAATTTCATGATTGCTTTATCATTTCTACAAGAAATGCCATTGGGATTTTGATTGGCATTGCGTTAAACCTGTATAGAACTTTGGGTAATTTCGCCATTTTGATGAATTTAGTTCTGCCTATCCATGAACAGGGTACATTTTTCCATCTTCTAAGATCTTTTTCTATCTCTCTCTTTAGGGTTCTGTGGTTTTCACCTCTTTTGTTAGGTTGATTTCCAAGTATCTTATTTTCTTTGAGGATATTGTGAATGGAGTGGTTTTCCTCATTTCAATTTCAGAAGTTTTGTTGCTGATATACAGGAATGCCTTTGATTAATGCGTGTTGGTTTTATATCCTTCATTTATTAACTCTAGCAGTTTCTTTGTAGACCCTTTTGGGTCTGTTAAATATATTACCATGTCATCCACAAATAGCGATAATTCAAGTTCTTCTTTTCCTATTTTTATGCCTTTAATTTCTTTTGTCTGTCTAATTTCTCTGGCTAGTATTTCAAGAACTAAATTGAATAGAAGTGGTGATAGAGGGCATCCCTGTCTTGTTCCAGATTTCAGAGGGAATGCCTTCAGTTTTCTCCATTTAGGATGATCCTAGCCTGAGGTTTAGCATATATAGCTTTTACAATGTTGAGGTAAGTTCCTGTTATTTCTAGTTTTTCTAGTGTTTTGAACATAAAGGGATGCTGAACTGTGTCGAATGTTTTTACTACATCTATCGAGATGATCATATGGTTCTTGTCCTTAAGTCTATTGATGTGGTGAATAGCATTTATTGATTTCCGTATATTGAACCAGCCTTGCATTCCAGGGAAGAATCCTACTTGATCATGGTGCACAACTATTTTGATATGCTTTTGGATTCAATTCACACGGATTTCATTGAGAATTTTTGCATCCAAGTTCATTAGAGATATTGGTTGTAGTTTTCTTTTTTGAAGTGTCTTTGTCTGGTTTTGGGATCAGGGTGATTTTGGACTCCGAGAATGAATTTGGAAGAGCTCCTTATTTTTCTATTTCTTGATATAGCTTGAAAAGTATTGGTACTAATTCTTCTTTGAAGGTTTTTTTGAACTCTGCTCTATACCCATCAGGTCCAGGGCTTTTTTTGGTTGGTAGTATTTTGATGGCTTCTTCTATTTCTTCCTTTGTTTTTGGTCTGTTTAAATTGTGTGTGTCTTCCTGACTGAATCTGGGCAGATCGTATGACTTAAGAAATTTGTCGATATTTTAACTATCTTCTATTTTATTGGAATATAGGGTTTCAAAATACTTTCTAATTATCTTCTGTATTTGTGTACTGTCTGTTGTGATATTGTCTTTTTCATTCCATATGTTAGTAATTTCAGTTGTCTCTCTTCTTCTCATCCTTAGCATGGCTAAGGGCCTGTAAATCTTATTTATTTTTTCAAAGAACCAACTTTTAGTTTTATCAATTTTTTCAATGTTTTTTTTTGTTTCAATTTCATTGATTTCTGCTCTAATTTTAATTATTTCTTGTCTTCTACTACATTTGCTGTTGTTTTGCTCTTCCTTTTCTAGGTTTTTGATGTGTACTGTGAGTTTATTTATTTGTTGTTTTATTCTTTTTTTGAGGAAAGAACTCCAAGAAATGAATTTCGCTCTTAAAACTGCCTTCTTTGTGTCCCATAGATTCCAGTACGATGTGTCTGTATTGTCATTTGATTCTAAAAATATTTTTATCTCCTCCTTTATGTCTTCTGTAACCCATTGATCATTCAGTAGAATATTGTTCATTTTCCATGTGATGTAGGATTTTTCCTTCCTTCTTTTATCATTGATTTCCAGTTTCATTCCATTATGATCAGATATGGTGCATGGTATTTTCTCCACGCCTTTATATTTACTAAGAGTTGCCCAATGGCATAATATATGGTCTAACTTGGAGTAGGATCCATGTGCTGCTGAGAATAAAGTGTATCCACTTGATGATGGTTGATGTATTCTATATATGTCGGTTACGTCAAGGTTATTGATTGTGCTGTTGAATTCTATAGTTTCTTTATTCAGTTTTTTATAGAGGATCTGTCTAATGGCGAGAGCGGTGTGTTGAAGTCACCCATAATTATTGTGTTGTAGTCTATTTGACTCTTGAACTTGAGGCGAGTTTGTTTTATGAGCATTGCAGCTCAATTGTTTGGTGCATACCAATTGATAATTGTTATGTCTTGTTGGTGGATGGTTCCTTTTAACAATATATAGTGTCCTACTTTATCCCTTTTGATTAATGTAGGTTTGAAGTTGATTTTATATGATATGAGTATGGCCACTCCTGCTTGCTTCCGAGGGCCATATGAGTGGTATGATTTTTCCCAACCTTTCACTTTCAGCCTGTGTATGTCTTTACCTTTCATATGAGTCTCTCGAAGGCAGCATATTGTTGGATTTATTTTTTTGATCCAGGTTACTAGCCTATGTCTCTTGATTGGTGAGTTTAGATTTTTAACATTTAAGGTTACAATTGAAATATGATTTGTACTTCCAGTCATGTTTATTTATTTATTTATTTTAATTTGGGTAGTTTTTACTTTTTGGTTTTTTTCTTACCCCTTTACTGAGATACCTCCCGCTGTTAGTTTTGGGCACTATTTTTCAATTCCTCTTCTTGTAGTATTTTGCTCAAAATGCTTTGCAGTGCTGGTGTTCTGTCTGCGAATTCTTTTAGCTTTTATTTATCAGGAAGGACTTAATTTCATTGTCAAATCTGAAGCTTAATTTTGTTGGATACAGTATTCTTGGTTGGAATCCATTATTTTTCAGTGTTTGAAATACATTGTTCAAAGATCTTCTCGCTTTCAATGTCTGTGATGAAAAATCAATTGTTAACCTTATTGGTTTACCCCTGAATGTTATCTGCCTACTTTCTTTCGTAGCTTTTAATATTCTCTCCTTGTTCTGTATGTTGGCTATCTTCATAATTATATGTCTTGGAGTTTGTCTATTATGGTTTTGAATGTTTGAGGTCCTGTAGGCTTCCAGGATATGGCAATCCATTCCATCTTTCATCTCTGGGAAGTTTTCTAGAATTATTTCATTTAATATGTTGTTCATTCATTCAGTTTGAATTTCTATGCCTTCTTCTATCCCGATGACTCCCAATTTTGTTTTTTTTATGACATCCCATATCTCTTGAATAGTTGCTCATGGGATTTAAGCATGTTTTCTGTGTTGACTATATTCTTTTCAAGTTGACAAACTTTGTCTTCATTATCTGATGTTCTGACTTCTACTTGATCTAGTCTATTTGTAATATTCTTGTTTGAGTTTTTAATTTGGTTTATAGTTTCCTGCATTTCTAGAATTACTGTATGATTTTTTAAAAGATCTCTATCTCCTGGTAAAGCTTGTTCTTTGCCATTTGAATTTGTTTGTTTAATTCATTTTCAAAATATACTTTTATCCTTAGACTTGCTGCCTCATGTCTTCTCTCTTATTCCTTTCCATCTGAGTTAGGTATGACTTAAGTTTTTTCCCTATCCCTGTTTCTGATGCTTCTAGGTTCTCCTGTAGTATTAAGTTGTCCTTCATTGTTTGTACACCTTGTTTTCCCTTGTTTTTTCATGATGTTCACGTCATTTTCCAGCTCTATTTGATTGCTGTGTTTCTGCTCTCTTCTATAGATTTGTTATGGGTTTATATATCTCTGTTTTCTCTCCTTTGTGTTGGTAGACTATGCCTGCTTAAGTGGATTCCGCTGTTAAGGAATTCTGATGGGCGAGCTCCAGTGATGTCACCTCTCTGCTGTGGTGGGCCCCAGGCTCCTTGCCGGAGTGTCCGAATTGGGTGGGTGGACTGGATTGTCTCTGGTTGGTTTCAGCTCCCGGTCGCTGGCAGGCCGGCAGTCTCCAGCCACCCAGTAGCGCGGGCAGC
This sequence comes from Callospermophilus lateralis, assembly GCF_048772815.1. NCBI lineage: Eukaryota > Metazoa > Chordata > Mammalia > Rodentia > Sciuridae > Callospermophilus > Callospermophilus lateralis. Next base: position 177,869 of record NW_027512536.1, on the reverse strand, counting down.
TTGTGGTCTGTCTTCAGCTGGTGGGTGATCTCTAGCCACACAGTTGCGCGTTCGGTCGCCGGCAGGCGCGCATTCTCCAGCCGTCAAGACATAGCGTCAGCAGGTGGGCTGGCGCCAGCAGGAAGGTGGTCTCCAGTTGCCCAGTCACACTGGCAGTGGGCCGGCGTTCTCCAGCCAGCCAGTCAGGAGGGCCTGGCCTCTAGTCCCCTGGTTTATCCTGCTAGTCCTGATTTCTCCTGCTAGACCAGATTTCTCCTGAGTGATGCTTCTCGGCAGCTCAAACTGTTCTCTGGGTCTGCCGTTTGTTGGGTGGGGAGGGTGTCTATTGGGAACCCTGGAACTCTATTGTTTTAATTTTTTTCGCTTGCCCATCGCCCCGCACTGGCTAGACAAGTTTCATTTTTGCCGCTGATGGGAAGGGGAGATGAAGGTCAGGTGCCTCTAGTTTTCCCCCAGTCTTTATGCAGACTTGCTCTGATTATTCCTCCCCCAAAAGCCTAGGAGATATTTTATGCGAATTCCCCTCTGTATGTGAGATGAGCTGAGAAACACACACCTGTTTTATTCTTGCAATCTGTCAGGGAGTGGTGGTGGTTACTTCAGCTCTCCAAGATGGTGGCTGTTGGTTTCCTTTGTGGAGTTTCTGCTTTGGGGCATAGAAATGTACTGCTAACTTCCCCGTCTGAAATCCCGAATTCAGCTGGGGGCTCAGTGGATGCTCAGCCAGCAGGATTCCACAGAATCCGCAGCAACGTTTCTCCCTGCTTGCTGGTCGCTTCTCGGTGGTGCCTCACCATTTGTAGACACAGGGCAGGTCACGCGGATCAATCAGAATGGATCTCCAGTTGCACAAGTGGCTTGTGTTTGAGACTCAATTACCGGACCTCGGTGGTGGAAATCATTCTTCTAGGTTTCGGTAAACACCCATTTTCCTGTAAGATCCTAACAAGATAGTTTTTCATTGCTCAAACTCGTTATTCACTTGCGCAGTGGCAGGGTACACTGGGTGTGATACACTGTCTTCACAGCCATCTTGCAATGCCGAAATATTAGGATTTGGATGCACCATTTACTGAAAACTGTTTCAGTACTAGGAAAAAATATGTATTTCAGGTGGATGAATATTTCTGAGAATAATTTTTTAAAAATTGGATTATAAATCCACATACATGAATATGAATGAATTTAGGGAGTGCAAAATAAGACACAAATATTTCATATTTTGAAAAATCTGGAGAGTATATATATATATATATATATATATATATATATATATATATATACACACACACACACACACAGACATTAAAAACTAGCAATATATATGCCAATCAAAATTCATCATGAAATACATATCATCCACAGACCCAAAAATATTCATATACTGAACATGGATTTATGTATAATGTTGTTCAACTAGGAGGCTTACCCATAGGTTGAATTTTCAGTTCCAACAGCATTTAGGAGGAGTGATCTCTTCTCACAATTTGTATTTGCCAAGTCAGTCACCTCACAAAAATGTACGTGTGATACCAGGTACAATTCTATATGTGCATATAAAATTACATGTGCTGAATAGGCTACAGAGAAAAGGAGACAGGAATTCACATATTTGTTAACTTTCAAAACACACGGAGAACTATTTCAACAAAAAAAATGACTAGATTTATAACTCCTACCCTATATAATGCAAAAGGCAATTCCAACTACACACCATGCCTCCTCTGAACTGCTTGTATTTCTATTCTGTTTTGGTTATTATTCTCTATCATATTATGATTAGTAGTCAGAGTCTAGTATGGTAGGGGTTAGAGTCAGGGATTCAGTATTTCGAATGGAAAATTGGAAAATGTATCCAATGTGTATGCAAATATGTGCCACACAAAATCTTCCCACTCCTCCAGAACAATGGCTTGACATTATCTTCGCCCCAAGTAAGACATAATTAGAGGAGAAGAATTAGAAAATCAGTGAATACTTCTCTGGAATGTAATATGCTAAGAAGTTCACTACCTTGAAGGTGGTACAGGAGTTTCCAAAAGTAAGGGACAGGGTGAACACTCCATAAACATGGAGCTCTGCTGGCCTAAAGACTTCTTGAGAAATTTCCTCTGAGGTTGGGCACTTGAAACATATGTTGTTATGAGGAGCTTTAGCTTCCTTTGTACTGAGATCATCAAAGCTGGGTCTGCACCTATGTGACCTGTAAAACATAGTTTCTTATTTTCCAATTAACATGAGACACCAGTCCTGAATTTGATCTTTGTAGGTAAACTGTGGCCACTGGGTTCTAAGTGTCTCCCTGTGTGGACTGTGAAGCCATTTGTTCATCCTCCAATTTTCATGGTGTTTCTTGCTGCTGTATTTGCTTATGAAGTAAAAAAAAGATCACCTGGGACACAGTGCTTGAGGGAGTTCTGTCACGTGTGGTGGGTCAGGGTCTGCAAGAGAATATACCAACAATGCTTCTATTCCACATAGCTTTTCCCCTTGACCACAGCAACATAATTCTCAACATTTCCCTGAAACCTCTCTATATAACAAGATACCATTACATATAAGGGTCTGCTGGCTGCACCATGTCAGTCACAAGGCATTTGGAAGCCAATGGAAGATCAACATGGCCCCACCACAGATGTTTTATCACACACCTCCCCTCCTCTGATCTAGGCCCACTACTCAGCAGGCTCCAATTTACTGGCATCTCTGTTATACACCATTTTGATGAAACCTAGTCAATCAAGGCACTGTCTGGTATACTCATGATCAGCAACCGGTTTTCCAAATTTTCTCCAGTGCCACCTGGTCATGGAAATTTCAATAATTTTATTGTATTTATCTAGCCATTTTTCACGGATGAAGATGGAGGCACTGTGGATTTCAATTTGTACAGGAACCATTAAATGATGAGAAACCTCATTTCGATGAATGCTCTGTAGAACTGTTAAAGACAAGGCTTCCCAGGGAGTGGCCAAAAAGTCACATGAAATCAGACCCATTGAGGTCTACAATGTGAGGTCCATGTGTGTTTTGACTGTCACCTATGCCTACCAAGTCTTTCAGAAAAAAAAATCATGTGGTATCCTGGCTGAGATTCCCAGTGCTCTGTGGAAAGCCACCCTGGGCCTAGATCTCAGTTTCCAAGGGAGACTCTCATGCGTGCCCTCCTAGAATCCCAACACAATTCATGGCACAAGTTCTCTGAGATCAGATCCAGAATGCACTCTCTAAGTGTAATCACACCAGAGTTCAAGCCCATGTGGACCCAGGCATCTCCTTTAACAGCCACATAATGACCACAATTAAACCAAAACACTCCCACATGGCCCTCATCTTTTTCCATATAGATACTCATCATAACCTCTGGCTGGAGGTTTCCATGAGGGGCACATTCCAAGACAGTGTCCAAAATAAGCTCCCTTGCCCCTCATTTGCCTAAAGTCAGGGTGGCCTGGACATACTTCCTGTGAACCCGGAGTGATCAAATAGGCATGCCGTTAATACTGCACCGCTTCTTCAATTTGAGGCCTACTGAGTTAGAGGTATAGATTCTTTATGTAAATTAGAGTCATGAGAAAACCCAAGCACCTTTGCAGGGCTTTGAAGAACTCAATTGACACAAAGGATCCCTATTCTCACTTGATAGAGGTCAGGAACCTCACAGAGGAAAGCGAGACTTTATCCACAATGACTGGTGTATTTGCCATTTTGGTTTTGGATGCACACATGGGATCTTTCTTTAGATCCATCTGGTGCTGAGAATCTAAGCCACAACCTCACACAGGGCCAAGATGCTAATTCAGACACATCCCTTTCCAAAGCAATTAAGCAAAGAGCCACAGGTGATGCCCAATCATTTCCATTTGAAAACTGTTTACTTCAGGCTTCACAAAGGGGTGGCCAGAGCAAGAACTTCCTGACATTCAGTTCATCAGAACAATATATAAGCAAAATGCCCAAAGCAGGGTTTTTCCACTGAGATTTTCCTGGTCACACTGATATCTGAGTTTTTTGAGATGCTCGCCATTCCCTTCAGCTATCCAGTACATGGCCATGTCACAGAGCTTGGAGGTGGTATATATGTTGGACACAAAACCATGATCCTATTCTGGAGAGTGAACAGAGTTCATGAATAAACCTGGAAATTAGGAATGTATTAGGTTATGCCCATCTTTAAGTAAAGCCGCAAACCATTCATAAATTGGGCAGGATGAAATGGGAAGCTTTCTACTAGACAGGACACATCCATTGATGCACTCTCTTTTCTAATGTCTACAACCACGGACACCATGGGATACACAGACATAGAAACACTCTCCTTTTCAAACGACTTACGAGAAACAGTTCACTCCAAACCAAACAAACCACCTTTTTTTCCTATTCTCACAACATGAGACAAAATCACAAACTCACAACCACACCCACAAAGGCACCTTTTTACCCTAAGAAGGTCTGTGACTCTATGGAGTGTCCTCTGACTGGTGGGCCACACAATGTTCCCCCGAAATGTCCTGTCCTGTCTCAGATATGGTCTCCTTGGCCATCTCTATGAAGTTGTCAGGAGCCAGCGGTGGGCCACTATCTGCTTTTTCAGGAAAGGCCCCTCTTCAGAGCTCTCTTGGCTTTTGGCCATTCTAACATCAGTAGGTACAAAGAAAGACTGACTCTGTCCTTGGTAATTCCAAACAAGTGAACCCACTGGGACTGGTACTGGGACTGGCTCTGTGTGCCTGGCTTCCAGGATTCTAAGTTCAGAGAGTTCCATCACCAAGGGAGTAAGGTGAGGTCACTTCCTTCAGGAACTGAATGAGGTCACTGCCTTGGCAAACACTTTATCCTAACAGTTGCTTCCAAGTGTCTCATTAGATGGAGGCTTCCCCTACTTCCTGTGAAACATTCACAAGTTAGAATGGTATATCAACCATAGGAACCCAGTAATAGCTCTCCACACAGGCCTGGTTTGGTCCATCTCCTCTACATTGAGAAGAGAGGTTCTGATTCAGACACATCCCGTCATCCTGACCAGGTATTTTGCCATGGAAGATTACTTTTGCTTTCTCAGGTCCTCCATAGCTGACTACATATTCTCCAGGGATCATTTCTGCATTGAACTTGTGGTTCTCAACAGGTGAAAGATCCCCTACATTCCTGTATTGTAAGACCAACTCTGTCCCTGCTCTTCTTTAAATTTACATTGAGGGAACAGTGTATTGTTAGGGTTAATAAAATGTTTGATTTGGGTTAGAAATCATTCTGCTGGATGAATAATGGTATTGGGAACCTGCGATATTTTTAAAAATATAGAGGTGAAATATATAAATGAAAAAAGAAAGTCTAGGTAATTTTGAAGCCCAGAGGGGCAATGGGCCCTTCATTGGGATACTTAGCTTTGATTTACGTTGTGCACAGATATCTCAGATAAATCGATATACAATGGCATAGGACCTTGTTCCTTTTATGATTAAAATTCGAAGAGAACATCCAGTCAAAAAGGGATAGTAAGTAGGATTAGATAGATATTCGGTAGGTTAACAAAGAAGAGTGAGTATAGGATTTGGAACAAAAGTGCTTTAGCAATAGGGTTTGGGTTAAAGTGTGAAAGTAAATATCAGCACACTTGAAGGGTCAGTCACAATGATGAACAGTGGAAAATATGTAGGAAAGCAGATATCAATAGAGATATTACAAAATCAACAAATGCGCCAAGGACCTGAACAGACACTTCTCAGAAGAAGACATACAATCAATTAATAAGTACATGAAAAAATTCTCACCTTCTCTAGCAGTCAGAGAAATGCAAATCAAAACCACCCTAAGATACCATCTCACTCCAGTAAGATTGGCAGCCATTAGGATGTCAAACAATAATATGTGCTAGCGAGGATGTGGGGAAAAGGGTACACTTGTACATTGCTGGTGGGACTGAAAAATGGTGCGGCCATTATGGAAAGCAGTATGGAGATTCCTGGGAAAGCTGGGAATGGAACCACCATTTGACCCAGCTATCGCCCTCCTCGGACTATTCCCTGAGGACCATAAAAGAGCATGCTATAGGGATACCGCCACATCAATGATCATAGCAGCACAATTCACAATAGGCAGACTGTGGAACCAACCTAGATGCCCTTCAATAGATGAATGGATAAAAAATAATGTGGCATCTATACACAATGGAGTATTATGCAGCACTAAAAAATGACAAATTCATGGAATTTGCAGGGAAATGGATGGCATTAGAGCAGATTATGCTAAGTGAAGCTAGCCAATCCTTAAAATACAAATGCCAAATGTCTTCTTTGATTTAAGGAGAGCAATTAAGAACTGAACAGAGGGAAAGAGCATGAGGAAAATATTAACATTAAACTGAGACAAGTGATGGGAGGGAAAGGGAGAGAGAAGGGAAATTGCATGGAAACGGAAAGAACCCTCATCGTTATACGAAATCACATATACGAGGTTGTGAGGGGAAAGGGGGGGAAGTGAGAGAACGGAACAACAACAGATGAGGTAGAGAGGGAAGATGAAAGGGGAGGGGAGGGGGGATAGTAGGGGATAGAAAAGTCAGCAGAATACAACAGTCACTAATATGGCATTATGTAAACATTGTGAATGTGTAACTGATGTGATTCTGCAATCTGTATTTGGGGTAAAAATGGAAATGCATAACTCACTTGAATCAAATGTATGAAAGATGAAAAAAAATTAAAAAAGTACTAAATTGGCTCATCGTAACAATAAAAAAAGAGATATTACAAAATCAGGCAAAGTATAAAGTGAGTGATATGATTAGATATTTGCAACAGGGTTGATTTTGAATATATAATCTTAAGAAGAAACAAATATGTAGTCACCAATAGGATTGATATTTGAGAGCATTAGGCAACCTGAACATGGAAGTAATCCATGTTCACTTTCCATTTAGGCTTTAGTACAATAATAAGTGTGAACTTTGCATTTTGTGTCCAGAATATTACTGTGATAAAATGTATATGTAGATTAGGTGACATGAGTATTTCTTTCACCATTTCTGCGAGTAATATTTTGAAGACATATACATAAGTATTGGTTGTACAAAAAGCTGTACCCTGTGTCTATGAATATACAGATAATGCATGAATAGACCATACTGTGAATAAATAGTATAGCTGGTTCCACTTTAAATAATGGATTGAATTGATATTCACAAAGGAGTGGTCTGAGGCAAAAACCTTCCTGAAATTCAGGGCAACAGAACAATAGGTAAACAAAACGCACAAAGCAGGGTTTCTCCACTGAGACTTTCCTGGTCACACTGATATCTGAGTTTTCTGAGATGCTCGCCTTTCCCTTCAGCTATCCAGTACATAGCCATATCACATAGCTTGGAGGTAGTACATATCTTGGACACAAAACAATGAGGCAATTCTGGAGAGTGTCCAGAATTCAGGATGTAAACAGAAACTTTGAAAGATAGCAGGTGTTTCCCTTCAATAAGGAAAGCTGCAGTCCATTAATAAATCAGGCAGGATGAATGTTGCGAAGCTTTCTCCTAGACAGGACACATCCATTGATGCATTTTCTTTTCTAATGTCTACAACCACGGACAGAGTGGGATACACAGACATAGAAGCACTCGCCTTGTCAAAGGACTTACTAGAAACAGTCCACGCCAATTCAAACAAACAGCCTTTCTTACATCTTCTCAGAACTTGAGAAAAAACCATACACACACCTACACCCACAAAGGCACCTCCTTTGTGGAGTGTCCTCTGAATGGTGGGCCATACTATATTCCCCCAAAATGGCCTGTTGTATCTCAAATCTGGTCTCCTTGGCCAACTCTGTGCAGTTGTCAGGAGCCAGCGGTGAACCAATACCTGCTTTCTCAGAAAGGTCTTTCTTCAGAGCTTTCCTGGCATTTGGCCATTCTCACATCTGTTGGTACTAAGAAAGACTGACTCTGTGCTTGGTAAATTGAAACAAGTGAGACCACAGGGACTGGGACTGCGACTGGCTCTGGGTGCCTCTCTTCCTGGATCCCAAGTTCAGAGAGTTCCATCACCAAGGAAGTGAAGTGAGGTCACTTCCTTCAGGAACAGAATGAGGTCACTGCCTTGGCAACCTCTTTGTCCTAACAGTAACTTCTAAGGGTCCCATGAGATGGAGTCTGTCCCTTCTTTCTGTCACACTTTCACAAGTTAGAATGGTATATCAACCATAGGCACCTGGGAAGAGCTCTCCACACAGGCCTGATTTGGTCCATCTTCTCTACATTTAGAAGATAGAGGTTGATTCAGACACATCCATTCATCTTGACCAGGTTGTTTACCATAAAAGATGACTTTTCCTCTCTCAGGTCCTTCATAGCTGCCTATATCTTCTCCAGGGATCATTTCTGCATGGACCTTTGATGTTCTCAGAAGGTGGAAGATCCCCTACATTCCTGTATTGTAAGACCAACTCTGTCCCTCCTCTTTTGTAAAGTTAGATTGAGGGAACAGTGTATGTTTAGGGTTAATAACATGTTTGATTTGGGTTAGGAATCTCTCTGCCCCATGAATAATGGTATTGGGAACCTGTGATATTTACAAGAATATATAGGTGAAATGTAAGTATGAAAACAGAAATCTAGGTAAGATTCGAAGTCAGAAGGGCATTGGGTCCTTGAGTGGGATTCTTAGGTTTGAATTATGTTCTGCATATATGTCTCCGACAAATTGAAATACAATGGTTTAGGACCTTATACCTTGGATGATTAATTGTCGAAGAGAACATCGAGTCAAAAAGCAATAGTCAGTAGGATTAGGAAGATAGTCAGTAGGTTTAGAAATAAGAGTGAGTATAGGATTTAGACCAAAATTTCTTTAGCAATAGGGTCTCGGGTAGACATTGAATGTAAATATCAACATATGTGAAGTGTCAGACACAATGATGAACTGCGGAATATATGTAGGAAAGCAGATATCAATAGAGATATAAGGAAATCAGGCAAAGTATAAACTGAGTGATAGGATTAGACATTTTCAACAGGCTTGAAGTTGAATATATAATCTTAGAAAGAAACAAATATGTAGTCACCAATAGGATTTACATTTGAGAGCATTAGGCAACCTGGATATGGTTGTTTTTAGTAATCCATGCTCACTTTCCATTTAGGCTTTGATACAATCATGAGTATGACCTTTGTTTTTTGTGTCCAGAATATTACTGTGATAAAAAAAGAAATATATATATATATATATATATATATATATTGATAGATAGATAGATAAGGTGACATGTTTATTTCTTCTACCATTTTTGGGAGCAATGTTTTGAAGAGGTATAAATTAGTATTGGGGGAACAAAGAGGTGTACACTGTGTCTATGAATATAGAGATAATGCATTAATAGACCATACTGTGAATAAATAGCATACCTGGTTCCAACTTTAATAATGGATTGAATTGAAATGTGAAAATGTACAGGAAATCTTATATTGATATTCACACATTCATTCCAACCACTTATACATCTAATGGTAATATTAATGTTATGGTTTATCTTGAAGAGTGTGTGGGTTTAGCTTCAAAATTGATTATGGAAATCGAAAATAATGTGTTTGGAAAGAAGTCTCATGAAAAGACCAGTCAAGTAACATGGAGGAATACATGTGTTCTGAAGCAGGAAGTGATTAAAAGTGAAACAAATTCCTATAAATTTCTGAACTTGTGAATGAAATATATAACCTATGATGTGCAAAAACTGAAGAAATAGTAATGTACCAGTGTTGAATTAAAATGAATGTCAAAATAGACATCATGTCCCATAGGAATATACTTGCATTGATGTTAAACTGGGTCAGTTACTGTAGAAATATTAGGATTTGTAAGCACCATTGATTGAAGTTACTTTTCAGCACTGGGAAACAAATATGTATTTCAGGTAGATGATTATTTCTGAGAATAATCTTGTGAAAAGTTGATTATAAATCCACATACATGAACATGAATGAATTTACGGAGTGTATATAAGACAAATATATTTCATATTTTATAAAATCTGTAGAGTGTATGTATATATATATATATATATATATATATATATATATATAGACAAAAAAACACAAAAATTCATTAAAAAGTATCAATATATATATGCCAATCGTAATTCATCATGTAATATATATCACCCTCAGATGCAAAAATATTTATTTTACTAAACATGGGTTTATGTATAATATTGTTCTAATAGGAAGCTCACCCATAGTTTGGATTTTCAGTTCCAACAGCGTTTAGGAGGACTGATCTCTTCTTACAATTTGTTTCTGCCAAGTCAGCCAACTCATAAAAATATACGTGTGATACCAAGTAGGAATCTATATGTGCATATAAAAAGTACATGTGCTGAGTAGGCTACAGAGAAAGGGAGACAGGAATTCACATATTTGTTAACTTTAAAAACGCATGGAGAGAGCTGGGGATGTGGCTCAAGTCGTAGCGCGCTCGCCTTGCATGCGTGCGGCATGGGTTCGATTCTCAGCACCACGTGCAAACAAAGATGTTGTGTCCGCCGATAACTAAAAAAATAAATATTATAGAATTCTCTCTCTCCTCTCTAACTCTCTCTTTAAAAAAAAACACATGGAGAACTATTTCAATTAAAAATTGAGTAGATTTATAAAACCGACCCTTTATCATGCAAGAGGGAAGTCCAACTATACACCATGCCTCCTCTGAACTGCTTGTATTTTCATTTTTTTTGTTTATTTTTCTCCATCATATTAGGATTAGTAGTCAGAGTCTAGTAGGGTATGAGTTAGTGTCAGGGATTCAGTATTTCGAATGGAAAATTGGAAAATGGATCAATGTGTATGCAAATGTGTACTACAAAAAAATTTTCCCACTCTCATTCAGAACAATGCCTTGACATTACCTTCACCCCAAGTAAGACACAATTAGAGGAGAAGAGTTAGAAAATCTTTGAATACATATCTGAAATTGAAAATGCTTAGGGTTCACAACCTTGGAGATTGTAGAGGAGTTTCCAAAAGTAAGGGACAGTGTAAAAACTCTACAAACATGGAGATTTGCCTGCCTAAAGACGTCTGGAGAAACTGTCTCTAGGTTGGGCACTTGAAATATATGTTTTTGTGAGGATCTTTAGCTTCCTTTCCAGTGAGACCATCAAAGCTGCGTCTTCATCCCTGTGATCTGGAGGACATGGTTTATAATTTTCCAATAAACATGAGGAAGCAGTGCTGAATTCTCTCTTGTATGTAAACTGTGGCCACTGGGGGCTAAGTGTCTCCCCATATGGACTGCGAAGCCATTTTATCATCCTCCACTTTTCCTAATGTTTCTTCCTGCTGCACTCGGAGTTTGGTATTTTCTTCACGAAATACAAGGAGTTCAACTGGGACAGAGTGTTGCCGCGAGTTCTGTCACGTGTGGTGGATCAGGGTCTGCAGGAGAATGCACCAACAGGGCTTGTATACCACATAGGATGCCCCCTTGACCATAGCAACCTGATTCTGAACATTGCACTGAAACCTCTCCATATAACAAGTTGCCTTTACATATAAGGGTCTGCTGGCTGCACCATGTCAGTCACAAGCCATTTGGAAGCCAATGGCAGATCCACATGGCCCCACCTCAGATGTTTTATCACACATTTGCTCACCACTGCTCTAGGCCCACTACTCAGCAGGATCCAAATTATTGAGATCTCTGTTCTACACCATTTTCATCAAAACCAGTCAATCAAGGCACTGTCTGGTACACTCGTGATCAGCAACAGGACATCCAAAGGTTCTTCATTGCCACCTGGTCATTGGAATTTCAAAAATTTCATGGTATTTATCTAGCCAATTTTCAATTATGAAGTTGGAAGCACTATGGCTTTCAAATCATTCAGGAATCATTCAATGGTGAGGAAGCTCATTTCAATGAAAAATTTGAAGAACTCTTACAGGCAAGGCTTCCCAAAGAGTGGCCTAAAAGTCACATGAATCCAGGCCCATCAAGGTCTACAATTGAGGTCCATGTGTGTTTTGACTAGCAAATATGGCTTCCAAGTCTTTCAGAAAAAAATAATTTGATATCCTGGCTGAGATTCCCAGTGCTCTGTGGAAAGCCACCCTAGGACTAGATCTCAGTTTCCAATGGAGATTCTCATGCATGGCCTCCTAAATTCTTAACACAATTCATGGCAATACTTCTTTGATGATTGATCCAGAACTGAGTGTTTAAGGGGAATGACACCAGAGTTCAAGCCCAGGTGGATCCAGTCATCTCTTCCAACTGCCACACGAATGACTACAATTAAAACCAAAACACTTCCACATGGTCCTCACCTTCTTCCAGAGAGACACTCATCATTACCTCTGGCTGGAGTTTTTCATGTGGGACGCATCCCAAGAGAGTGTCCGAAATAATCTTTCTTGCCCCTCATTTGCCTAAAGTCAGGGTGGCATGGTCACCCTTCCTGTGAACCTGGAGTGATCCAATAGGCCTGCTTCTCCAATTTGAGGCCTACTGACTCTCAGGGATAGATTCTTTAAGTGATTTGGAGTCACAAGAAAACACAAGCACCTCTTCAGTTCTTCAAAGAACTCATTTGACCTAAAGGATCCCTATTCTCACTTGATAGAGGTCAGAATCCTAACAGAGGAAGGCAAGAGACTCATCAACAATGACAGATTTTGGCCATTTTTGTTTTGATTGCACACATGCAATCTATCTTTAGATCCATCATGTGCTGAGAATCTAAGCCACAACCTCATACAGGGCCAAGAGGCTGATTTAGACACATCCTTTTACAAGCAATTAAGCAAAGATCCACAGGTGATGCCCATTCATTTCCATTTGAAAACTGTTTTCTTCAGGCTTCACAAAGGGGTGGCCTGAGGCAAAGACCTTCCTGACATTCAGGACAACAGAACCATAGGTAAGCAAATGAACCAAAGCAGGGTTTCTCCACTGAGAATTTCCGGGTCACACTGATATCTGAGTTTTCTAAGATGTTCCCATTCTCTACAGCTATCAAGTATATGGACATGTCTCAGAGCTTGGAGGTGGTACATATCTTGGAAACAAAACCATGAGACTATTCTGGAGAGTGGCCAGAATTCAGGAAGAAAACAGAAACTTAGGAATTTAGTAGGTGTTGCCCATCCATAAGGCAAACCAAAGTCCATTCTTCAATTAGGCAGGATGAATGCTGGGAAGTTTTCTACTAGACAGGACACATCCTTTGATGCCTTCTCTTTTCTAATGTCTACAACCACGGACACAGTGGGATACTCAAGACTTAGAAACACTAGCCTTGTCAAACGACTTACTAGAAACAGTCCACTCCAACCCAAAAAAACTGCCTTTTCTATCTATTCTCAGAACATGAGAGAAAAGCACAAACTCACTGAACACCCACAAAGGCACCTCCTTAACCCAAGTAGGTCTGTGACTATCTGGAGTGTCCTCTAACTGGTGGGCCATACTATGTTCCCCTGAAATGGCCTGTCCTTTCTCAGATCTGGTCTCCTTGGTCAACACTGTGAAGTTGTCAGGAGCCAGTGGTGAACCAATACCTGCTTTCTCAGGAAAGGCCCCTCTTCAGAGCTCTTCTGCCATTTGACAATCCTCATATCAGTCGGTACCAAGGAAGACTGACTCTGTTCTTGGTAAATCCAAACAAGTGAGACCACTGGGACTGGGACTGGGACTGGCTCTGGGTGCCTGGCTTCCTGCATCACAATTTCAGATTTTTTGATCACCAAGGAAGAGAGGTGAGGTCACTTTCTTTAGGAACTGAATGAGGTCACTACCTTGGCCACCACTTTGTCCTAACAGTTGCTTTGAAAGGTCCCATGAAATTGAGGCTGCCCCTACTTCCTTTGACACTTTCACAAGTTAGAATGGTATATCAACCATAGGCACCTGTAAACAGCTCTCCACACAGGCATGGTTTCATCAGTTCTCTACATTACGAAAGGAGAGGCTGATTCAGACACATCCCTTCATACTGACCCTGTTGTTTGCCATGGAATATGACTTTTCCCCTCTTAGGTCCTTCATAGCTGCCTGCAACTTCTTCAGGGTATAATTTCTGCATGGTCCTTTGATGTTCTCAGCAGGTGGAAGATCCCCTACATTACTGTATTGTAAGATAAACTCTGTCTCGGCTCTTCTGTAAAGTTAGTTTGAGGGAACAATGTATGGTTAGGCTTAATAACATGTTTCATTTGAGTTAGGAATCATTCTGCTTAATGAATAATGGTATTGGGAACTTGCGATATTTACAAGAATATATTGGTGAAATATAAGTTTTAAAACAGAAATCTAGATAAGATTTGAATCCAGGAAGGGCATAGGGCTGTTGATTGGGATACTTAGCTTTGAATTAAGTTCTGCACAGATGTCTCAGATAAATCAATATACAATGGCATAGGACCTTGTACCTTGGATGATTGCTTGTCGAAGAGATCATCCAGTCAAAAAGGGATAGTCTTTAGGATTAGGAAGATAGTCGGTATGTTAGAAAAAAGAGTGAGTATAGGATTTGGACCAAAAGTTCTTTAGCAATAGGGTTTCGGATAAAGAGTGAATGTAAATGTCAGCACATGTGAAGAGTCAGTCACAATGATGAACTGAGGAAAATATGTAGGAAAGCAGATATCAATAGAGACATTAGGAAATCAGGAAAATATAAAGTGAGTGATAGGATTAGTCATTTTCAACAGGGTTGAGGTTGAATATATTATCTTAAGAAGAAACAAATATGTAGTCACCAATAGGATTGATTTGAGAGCGTTAGGCAACCTGGATATGGATGTGTTTAGTAATCCATGCTCACTTTCCATTTAGGCTTTGGTGAAAGGTTAATAAAATAGGTACTTGTTACTTACTGTTTTTCTGTATGCTTAACAAAACACTGTTGAAGTCTTGAGGACTGTTTGCTAATCTTGTTTCCAGAATGTGCTGTCCCCAACTGCCAAACTGCAAATGTATACCCTCACCCGTTTGCACGCAAACCACCCACTTGCCCTGACCCATCAATAAACTTCCCTCCCTGCCCTCTCCAAGGAAAGCATATAAGCTCTGCTTAAGCTGTTCTCATTGCTCTCTGCTCTATTCAAGTGAGCTCTGAGCCCCAGAATGCTGGACCCATAATAAACCATTTACTGTTGCTTGAGACATTCCTCTGGTGGTCTCTTCCTCTGATGCTTGCCCGACCTTTACATCTGGAGGCACGAGCAAGATCCGGCAGCGGCGGATGAAAGATCCCCAAGGGGCTCTTTTCAGGGTAAGTAAGGGAACTCTTTTTGGTTTTAGGTTTCAGGTTAGGGCTTGGTAAAATGGCTATTGGTGATGAGCGTGAGCTCTCTCTGACAGAGGCTGACATACGTGTCACAGAGCCACAGGCCACGTCCCTGGGGGATGCCCCAGAGGACTCAGGAAATCGAGGAACAATAGTCTCCTTGACTCAGTGATATTTTGCTTCGGATTCAGTATTGCCAGCCCATCAGGTTTTGCCGGCTACTCAGTCCTGGCCTCAGTATTGGACGTCCATTGCCTGTCTTTATTGTCTTGTCTTGTCAGTGTAGTGTGTGATTTCTTTCACTGTTTGTGTATCTCTCATTTTGGGACAGAGCACTTCAACACCTCTCTTCCTGACCCTTGATCACTGGACCAAAGTCTGTGCAAGGCCCAGAATCTTTCTTTTTCAGTAAATTGCTGGACCTGGCAGACCCTCTGTGCCTCAGAATGACCCACCTTTGGAGTTGGATAGCCCCTAGAAACATCTACTTTCCACTAATTTGAAACGTCAGAGATTTTGTCTTTCAACCGGGGCCACATAGACATCCAGATCAACAGCCATATATCTTAACTTTGCAGGACCTCTGCAAATCTCCTCCTACATGGGTGAAGCCTTTCTTTGTCTCTGCGCCCACTCCTACTCCTTCCACCATGATTCTATCTCACAAACCCTCTGCTCTTCCTCCTCCAACCTCTGTTCTCCCTGAGTCTCAAGACTCTACTGGACTCTCCTACCCTTCTTATCCGCTGCCGTCGTCCACCAACCCCCAACAACCTCTAAGTGATTCCTTTGCTGCTGACTCAGCCTCTCCGCCATTGGAGAAAGCTAGGCCGGCCCAGCGCCCACCAGATGACTCCCCCTTGTCACACACACAGCCCCTCCTTCCCTGGAGAAAGCTGGCCCGGCTAAAAGAACTCAAAGAACTCCCTGGCGTTTTCACACCTGCCTACTTGGGATGACTGCCAACAAATCCTAGGGATTCTCTTCATGACAGAGGAACGAGAGAGAAACTTTCTGGAAGCTAGAAAAAAATATCCTCGGACCAGATGGGTGACCAACACAACTTCCCAACATAATCAAAGCCGGCTTACCCTTGAACTGACCCAACTGGGACCCCGACACCTTTGAAGGTAGGGAGCATCTGTCCACTTATTGCCGGGCCCTAATAGTGGGTTTCCAACCAGCCGCTAGCCAACCAAATAATTTGGCCAAGGTAAGAGAGATTATTCAAGGGCCTGATGAATATCCCTCTATGTTTCTAGAGAGAATTATGGAGGCGTATAGGAGATATACTCCTTTCGATCTTCAGGCAGAGGATCAAAAGACATATGTCATGATGGCCTTCATTGGGCAAGCTGATCTGGATATTAAAAGAAAGTTACAATACTTAGATGGATTACAAGATATGACTTTGAGAGATTTACTCAGGGTAGCCGAGAAAGTATCCTATAAGAGAGAAACAGAGAGAACGAAAGGGAGCAAAGGGAGGATGACAGATGAAAAAGACAGATGAAGGTATTAACTAAGGTCCTGGTCACAACAATAAATAGGCCAGAAATTAAGAAACAGGGAGACAAGAAACGATACCTGGGTCCCCACCAGAGGCCACCCTTGGCCTCAGATCAATGTGCCTACTGTAAAGAAAAAGGACACTGAGCCAAAAAGTGCCCTAGAAAGAGACAGCCACGCCAGACAGCCTTTCTGACTCTGGAGGTTGACTGAGAATGTCGGGGCTCAGATCCCTTCCCCGAGCTCAGGGTAACTTTTGAAGTGAAGGGGACCCCATAAACTTTGAAGTGGATACAGCAGCAGTATACTCAGCCCTTAAGGCCCCACTGGGCCCTCTATCAAATAAAAGGTCTCTAGTTCAAAGGGCTAACAGCAGTAAATATTAGACTTAGACAACTAAGAGGACCATGGACATGGGGAAAGGAAAAATCCAACATTCCTTCCTAGTAATCCCAGAATGCCTGGCCCTATTGATGGGCAGAGATCTGCTCAGTAAGCTCAGGGCCAAAACAACTTTTAACCCCGAAGGCCCCAAAATGAAATTTCTAAATCCTTCATTAAAAACTCTAATAGTCATGGCTTTATAAATGTCAGTCAAAGATGAACATCCAATTTTCACACACCCCAAGAATGATCAAACAGGCAAGCTACCCCAGAAATGGATAACAGATTACCCAGATGCCTGGGCAAAAATTGTTGGGTTAGGACTAGCCATGAAACAACCTCCAAGAACAGTGGAGTTAAAAACCTCAGCCTCCCCAATCAATGTCAAACAACATCCTCTGAGCAAAAATGCTAAAGATGGGTTAAGGCCCCATATTCAGAAATATCTGGCTTTAGGGTCCTAAGGCCCTGTCAATCGGCCTGGAACACTCCCCTGCTACCAGTAAAAAATCCAGGAACTGGGGACTATCCCCGTTCAAGACCTAAGAGAGATCAACAACAGAGTGCAGGACATTCACCCCACGGTAAATAATTTGTACAATCTGCTTATCACTCTGAACCCTGAGTAGAAATGGTATGGACATAAAGATGCTATCTTTTGTATGCCTCTGCATAAAGACAGTCAGTTTCTGTTTGCTTTTGAGTGGGTAGACCCAGAAACCGGAATGTATGGTAAACTAACATGGACTAGACTCCCACAGGGGTTCAAAAACTCCCCCACTCTCTTTGATGAAGCCCTCCACAGAGATGTCAACAACTTCAGAACTATGCACCCCGAAGTCACCCAGCTTCAATACGTGGATGACCTGCTACTGCAGCCAACACCAAGGAAAACTGTGAGTCTGGGAACCAAGCACTATTATGTAAGCTTGCTCAACTCGGGTATAGAGCTTCTTCCAAAAAAACCCAAATTTGCCAGCAAGAAGTAGTCTTCCTGGGCTATTCCCTTAGAGGTGGTAAACGTTGGCTCACTGAGCCCAGAAAACAAACGGTTGTGCAGATACCCCCCCCCCAGCAGCAGACAACACAAAGAGTTTCTTGGGACTACTGGGTTTTGCAGGTTATGGATTCCTGTGTTTGTGTCCTTAACTTCTCCTTTATAACCGCTGTTAAAGGGAGATGCCCAATTCCAATGGACCCCTGAGCACCAGCAAGCTTTTGATAACATCTTACGACACTGGCACTGAACTCCTCAACTTCACTGAGCCAAGCCTGCAATTTCAGAAAGCCCTACACTACGTTAAAAATGTACATCAATTCACACACCTTGGTCCAAAGAAACTGCAGGCATTCCTGAAGGATCAAGAACAGAGTTTTCCACTAACCGACTCACAGCGAAAGGACATAACTGAACGGGTAACAAAACCCTGTCCGTTCTGTCAATAGAACAATTACCCTTCCAAGCTTCCTGTAGGAAAGCGCCTATGAGCAACCAGACCAGGAAATTCTGGGAAGTGGACTTTACTGAAATTTAGCCAGCAAGGTATGGACTTCAATATCTCCTAGTGTTTGTAGATATATTTTCAGGATGGATTGAAGCCTTCCCCACAAAAAAAAAGGCACAAATGGTGGTAGAAAATCCTGAAAGATATTTTTCTATGATACGGCCTACCTAAGGTAATAGGGTCTGATAATGGACCGGCGTTCATGACCCAGGTAAGTAAGGGGTTAGCCAGGATCCTGGGGATAAATTGGAAGTTACATTGTGCTTATAGACCCCAGAGCTCAGGACAGGTTAAAAAAATTAATAGAACCATTAAAGAGACCTTAACGAAATTAAGCTTAGAGAGGGCATCAAAGATTGGACTATGCTCCTGCCTTATGCACTGTTTCATGCAAGAAATACTCCCTCTGTTTCTTTGTGTAACCTCACCTCCTATAAAATTCTCTATGGGGCCCCTCCTCCAGTAAGGACCTAACCACAACTCTAAGACCTACCGATCCCTTCCACACCCCCTTGCTTGACAAACTTAAAGCTATTGAAAGAACTCAGGGATACCTGTCAAAACAGCTGGCCACTGCCTACCAACCTGGTGAAGAAGAGACTCCACATCGATATCAAAAAAGAGACTTCATCTACATAAGATGACATCAGGTGTCATCCCTGGAACCCCGCTGGACAGGACCATACCAGGTGCTAATAATAAAACCTACAGTGGTAAAGGTAGACGGAATCACTTCCTGGATCCTAATTCTCATCTCAAGCCTGTGCCCTGTCCAGACACTGGCTTGAAAGTGGAAAAGACTGGTAACCCTTTCAAATTGCATATTTGCCATGTGGATAAGGCTATAGACTCTCCCCTTGGCCACCACTAGTCCTAACCATCATCAGCCCATTCAGCAGCGATGGCTGATCACAAATCCAATTAGACAAGAAGTATGGTCTGTCTCACATACAGCCCCCTTAGGGACCTGGTGGCCAACTCTCCACCCAGATATTTGTCAGCTGGGTATACGTCTTTCCAATTGGGATATCTCTGATGAAGAGGATCCCACTAAAATTCCATTAAATTTCTCCCGTACCATAGATAATGGAAACAAACATTATGGATGTAGGAACACGCAAGCCTGATGCAGGTTGGCTAGCCTAGATTACTATGTTTGCCCGGTGGACTATCAAAGCCACAAACAACAACGGCTGTGTGGGGGAAAAGCCGTCTTCTTCCGTAAGTCATGGGGATGTGAGCATACAGGGGCTGCCTGGTGGAACCCAAACTCCTCATCAAATTCAGTTCACAGCATTGGCCATATTACCAATTAGACAACCAAAACCGATGGCCCCCAGAGGGGTCTCTAGATCCTCAAATTCTGTGTGACTATTTCAACTTCGGCAAGTGATCAAAAGGATTGAAGAAAATTCCCCTATGTGTAGGCCTTTTCCCTCCTTTGCTCACATCACGAAATATGTTTCTCCAATAGATCCTTCTGCTCCAGATTCTCTGCTGTCACTCTCACATCAACAACCTGATTTCTCCCCTCCAATTACTAGATCAAAACCCCAAACCTCCTCTGGTTCTCAGACCATTGCCCCCATGCTGAGGCAGCAGGTACTGAGGTACCCTTCCACCCACTCACTCCTCTCTTCTCCTGTCAGTGCCCACACCGGGTCCCACCAGGTCCTTTTACCAGCTAACCCAAAGCTCAAACCAGCTGAGGAGTGCCCTCAGACGCCTATCCAAGATGTAATGAAAATGGCCTTTAAAGTTGCTTTGTCATCACTAAAAACAGGTTACTAAGAATTTAAAGTCCCTCACAGGCTTTTTAGATACTCATTCCCGTCTTCCCATCTGCTCTACCTGTTCTACTGCTCAAGTTTTGTTGCCAGGAAAATCCCAAACCCTTTTCCCATTATTCTTTTATATCTCTTTTTCCTCATTCTCAGAACCACAGAACTGCTCTCACCCCCCGCCTTCCCCGTCTTCCCCTCTGTACCAGGCCCACAGAAAAATCTTAAATGGCCTTCTCCAGAAGTCTTCATCGTGGCTGACTTTAGGACTTTCAGCAACAAAGTCTTTATAAAAGAGTTCAGTGTAGATAAACTTCCTCTTTTCGTGTTGCTCTGTTATACTTGGCCACTGGCTGGAAAAATCAGCCCTTCTAAGCTAGACACCCCCTTACTAGTTTTTCACAAAATATGTGAACAAGGCCTCTGGCCTTGAGCTGAGGCTTCCAGAGATGGCTACATTTCCAAGATAAAGAAGTTACCAACTGGGCTCCATGGTAACAGCTGGCAGGGAGAAAATAAAAGAGAAGAAAAAAGCTCTCCCTCTCCCAGGTGTCCTTAATAAGTTATCTTTCCCAGAGAAGAGAAAAATAAAAACAGAACCAAAAACTGCTTTTTGTGAACTTCTGCAGACTGTGAATTTCTGAGTCTTTTCCCTTACATGTTGGGTACAAAATTCTGAAACTACCTAAACTTGGGATTCAGGGGATTAATTGATTACAACAGAAGCAATGCCCTCTATATCCGGTTGCAACCAAATAGGACTGTTTCCCTATCTTTGGTGCTATCTTAGGTGCCTTGCCTTGTCCATACCTACAACAGTATAATTCTATATACTTAAACATTGTTTATTCATAAAATTATCAACAGATGTGATTAATTATGTAATGGTGCAGATGTTTCCCCGAGTGCTCTATCATGAGGCAGGATCATTTAAATTTCAAATAGGGGGGCATACAACCCGGTTCCGCTGGCAACCTGTATCCTTCACTTTAGCCATCCTATGAGGAATAGTAGTTGCTGCAGAGAAGGGCACAGGAACCACTGCCCTAATCCATGGGACACAACAAATGACCCAATTAGAAGCAGCAATAGACCAAAACTTAAAGATATTAAAAAACCACCATCACAGCTTTACAAGAATCTTTAACCTCTCTCTCTGAAGTTGTTTTACAGAACAGGCGAGGGTTCGACCTCCTCTTCATGAGAGAAGGGGCCTTTGTCCTGCATTGAGGGAAGAATGTTGTTATTATGCCTACCATACTGGAGTTGTAAAAGAATCTATGATTAAATTAAGAAGACGCATTGAAGAGCATCAACAAGAGAGAGAGGCCCAAAAAGGGTGGTTTGAGTCTTGGTTCACAGAGTCCCCCTGGGTAACTATGCTTTTATCAGCCCTGGCCGGTCCATTAATAATCCTCACATTATTGCTAACTGTAGGACCCTGTTTGCTCAACCGTGTAGTTTCCTTTCTCCAAGCTCAAATTGGACAAGTTAAACTTATGGTAATCAGAAATCAATATACCACACTAGCAAACATAAAATGTGACATCCTCAATGATCACTATTATGATTTAATGTAACCAAAAGAAAGTGGGGAATGAAAGGTAAATAAAATAGGTAATTGTCACTTCCAGTTTTACGGTATGCTTAACAAAACACTGTTGATATCTTGAGAACTGTTCGCTAATCTTGTTCCCTGAATGTTCTGTACCAACTGCAAAACTGCAGAATGTACTCCCTCACCCATTTGCACGCAAACTGCCCACTCGCGCTGACCCATCAATAATCTTCCCTTCCTGCCCTCTCCAAGGAAAGTATATAAGCTCTGCTTAAGCTGTTCTCAGGGCTCTCTGCTCTATTCAAGGGAGCTCTGAGCCCCAGCATGTTGGACCCCCATAAACTTTTGGCTGTTGCATTAGACAGTCCCTGGTAGTCTCTTCCTCCGATGCTCGCCTGACATTTACATTGGTAAAATAATAAGTGTGACCATTGCTTCTGTGTCGAAATGTACAAATTATTATTGGGGGTACAAATAGGTGTACCCTGTGATATGAATATAGAGATAATGCATGAATAGACAATACTGTGAATAAATAATATAATGGATTCCAAATTTAATAATGGATTCAATTGATATCTGAAAATATAAAGGAAATCTTATATTGATATACATACATTCATTCCAACCAGTAAAACATCTAAACGTTATATTAGGATTATGATTTATCATGAAGAGTGTGTGAGTTTTCCTTCAAAATTGATTATGGAAGTTGAAAATAATGTGTTTGGAAAGAAGTCTCATGAAAAGACCAGACAAGAAACCTGGAGGAATCCATGTGTTCTGAAGCAGGAAGTTATTGAAAGTGAAACAAATGCCTATAAGTTTGCTAACTTGTGGATGAAATATATATCTTATGATGTGCATAAATTGAAGAAATAGTAATGTAGCAGTGTTGAATAAAAATGAATGTCAAAATACACATCATGTCCCATAGTAATCTACTTGCATTGATGTTAAACTGGGTCAGTTACTGTACAAATTTAGTATTTGTATGCAACGTTAACTAAAGTTAGTTTTCAGTACTGGTAACAAATATGTATTTCAGGTGGATGAATATTTCTGAGAATAATCTTGTGAATACGTGATTATAAATCCATACACATGAACATGAATGAATTTAGGGAGTGTATATAAGACACATATATTTCATATTTTGAAAAATCTGGAGAGTATATATATACAAAAAACACACATGCAGAGACATTAAATTACCAATATATATGCCAATCGAAATTTATCATGAAATATATATCATCCACAGATGCAAAAATATTTCTTTTACTGAACATGGATTTATGTTTAATGTTGTTCAACTAGGAAGCTCACCCATAGGTTGAATTTTAAGATCCAACAGGGTTTAGGAGGAGTGATCTCTTCTCATAATTTGTATCTGCCAAGTCAGCCACCTCACAAGAATGTACATGTGATACCAGGTAGGATTCTATATGTGCATTTAAAAATACATGTTCTGAATAGGCTACAGGGAAAGGGAGACAGGAATTTATATATTTATTAACTTTAAAAACACAAGGAGAACTATTTCAATTAAAAATTAACTAGATTTATAACACCTACCCTTCATAATGCAAATGGCAAGTCCAAATATACACCATGCCTCCTTTGAACTGCTTGTATTTCTGTTCTGTTTGGGTTAGTTTTCTCCATCATATTAGGATTAGCAGTCAGAGTCTAGTAGTTTATGAGTTAGTGTCAGGGATTAAGTATTTCGAATGGAAAATTGGAAAATGAATCCAATGTGTATGCATATATGTGCTACACAAAAATCTTCCCACTCTCATCCACAACAATGCCTTGACATTAACTTCGCCCCAAGTAAGACACAATTAGAGGAGAAGAGTTAGAAAATCTGTGAATGCATATGTGGAATGGAATATTCTCAGGATTTCACAAACTTGGAAATGGTAGAGCAGTTTCCAAAAGTAAGGCACATGGTAAACACTCCACAAACATGGAGTTCTGCTGGCCTAAAGACTTCTTGATAAACTGCCTCTGAGGTTGGGCACTTGAAATATATGTTGTTGTCAGTAGCTTTAGCTTACTTTCTAGTGAGACCATCAAAGCTGGGTCTGCATCTATGTGACCTGGAGGACATTGTTTCTAATTTTCCAATGAACATGAGGCAGCAGTGCGAATACTCTCTTTGTAGTTAAACTATGGCCACTGGGAGCTAAGTGACTCACCGTGTGAACTGTGAAGCCATTTGGTCCTCCTCCACTTTTCGTGGTGGTTCTTGCTGCTGCACTGGGACTTTGGTATTTTCTTCATGAAATACAAGGAGATCAACTGGGACACAGTGCTGGAGGGAGTTCTGTCACGTGTGGAGGTCATGGTCTGCATGTGAATGCACCAACCAGGATTCTATCCCACATGGGTTGCCCCTTTGTCCATAGCAACCTGATTCTGAACATTGCCTTGAAATCTCCCTATACAAAAAGATGCCTTTACATGGAAGGTTCTGCTGGCTGTACCATGTCATTCACAAGCCATTTGGAAGCCAGTGGCAGATCCACATGGCCCCACCACACATTTTATCACACACCTTCACACCACTGCTCTAGGCCCACTAATTTGCAGGCTCCAACTTACTGGCATCTCTGTTCTACACAATTTTCAAGAAACCTAGTCAGTCAAGGCACTGTCTGATACACTCATGATTAGCAATAGGACATCCAAAGATTCTCCAGTGCCACCTGGTCATGGGAATTCCAAAAATTTCATGGTGTTTATCTAGCCATTTTTTTGAGGATGAAGTTGGAGGAACTGTGGTTTTCAAAAACCATTAAATGTTGAGGAAGCTCATTTCAATGAAACTCTGGAGAACTCTCATAGGCAAGGCTTCCC
Organism: Callospermophilus lateralis; assembly: GCF_048772815.1. Lineage (NCBI taxonomy): Eukaryota > Metazoa > Chordata > Mammalia > Rodentia > Sciuridae > Callospermophilus > Callospermophilus lateralis. The sequence goes on along the minus strand of NW_027512536.1, from coordinate 152,991 downwards.
AAAGAGTTGTCAAAAGGTCACATGAAGCCAGTCCAATTGAAGTCTACAATGTGAGGTACATGTGTGTTTTGACTCTCAGCTATGGCTGCCAAGACTTTAAGAAGAAAATCATGGATTATCTTGGCTGAGATTCCCAGTGCTCTGTGGCCTTGATCTAAGTTTATAAGGGCTACTCTCATGCGTGGGCTCCTAAAATCCCAACAAAGCTCATGGCAATACTTCTCTGAGGTCAGTTTCAGAATTCAGTCTCTATAGGGATTCACACTAGAGTTCAAGCCCAGGTGGACCCAGTGATTTCTTCCAATCGCCACACAAATGAAAAAAATTTAAACGAAAACACTCCCATATGGCCCTCATCTTTTCCACATAGACACTCATCATAACCTCTAGCTGGAGGTTTCTATGAGGGGCGCTGGACAAGACAGTGTCCAAAATAAGCTCCCTTGCCCGTCATTTGCCTAAAGTCAGGGTGGCCTGGAAACCCTTCCTCTGAACCAGGAGTGATCAAATAGGCCTACCATTATTACTGTTCCACTTCTCCAATTTGAGGCCTACTGACTGTGGGGTTTAGATTCTTCATGTGGATTGGGGTCATGAGAAAACCCAAGCACCAATGGGCTAGACTCTGAAGGGCTTTGAAAAACTCATTTGACCCAAAGGATTCCTATTCTCACCTTATGGAGGTCAGGAAACTTACAGAGGAAGGCGAGAGACTTCATCCATAATGAGTACACTTTTGGCCATTTTGGTTTTGGATGCACACATGGCATCTTTCTTTAGATCCATCAGGTGCTGAGAATCTAAGCCACAGCCTCACACAGGGCCAACAGGCTGATTCAGACACATCCCTTTCGAAATCAATTACTCAAAAAGGGACAGGTGATGCCCATTCATTTACATTAGAGAACTGTTTTATTCAGGCTTCACAACGGGGTGGCCTTAGGCAAAGACCTTCCTGACATTCAGTGCTATAGAACAATAGGTAAGCAAAAGTCCCAAAGCAGGGTTTCTCCACTGAGACTTTCCTGGTAACATTGATATCTGAGTTTTCTGAGATTCTCTCCATTCCCTTCAGCTATCCAGTACATGGCCAAGTCACAGAGCTTGGAGGTGGTACCTATCTTGGTCACAAAATCATGAGCCTATTCTGGAGAGTGGCCAGAATTCAGGAAGAAAACAGGAACTTAGGAAGATTTCAGGTCTTGCCCACAAATAAGGCAACCCTCTGTCCTTTTATAAATTGGGCAGCGTGAATGTTGGGAAGATTTCTCCTAGACAGGACACATCCATTGATGCATTTTCTTTTGTAATGTCTACACCCACGGACACAGTGGGATACACAGACATAGAAACACTTGCCTTGTCAAATGACTTAATAGAAACAGTCCACTCCAAACCAAACAAACCAACTTTCCTACCTATTCTCAGAACATGAGACAAAACCACAAACCCACACTCATTCCCACAAATGCACCTCCTTCCCCCAAGAAGGTCTGTTACTAACCGGAGTGTCCTCTGCCTGGTGAGCCATTCTTTGTTCACCCGAAATGGCCTGTCTGTTCTCAAATCTGGACTCCTTGGCCCACTCTGTGAAGTTGTCAGGAGCCAGCTTTGAGCCGCCACTACCTGCATTCTCACTGAAGACACCTCTTCAGATTTTTTCTGGCATTTGACCATCTTCACATCTGTAAGTACCAAGAAAGACTGACTCTTTCCATGATAAATCCAAAAAAGTGAGATCTCTGTGACTGTTACTGGGCCTGACCCTGGGTGCCTGGTTTCCGGGATCCCAAGTTCAGAGAGTTCCATCCCAAAGAAGTGAGGTAGGTCACTTCCTTCATGAACTGAATGAGCTCACAGCCTTGGCAAACACTTTGTCCTAACAGTTTCTTCCTAGGGTCCCATGAGATGGAGGCTGCCCCTACTTCCTGTGACACTTTCACAAGTTAGAATGGTATATCAACAATAGGTACTGGGAGAGAGATCTCCACACAGGGTTGGTTTGGTCCATTTTGTCTACATTAAAATGTGAGAGGCTTATTCAGACACATCTCTTCATCCTGACCAGGTTGTTTGCCATGGAAAATGACTTTTGCTCTCTCAGGTCCTTCATAGCATTCTATATCTTCTTCAGGGATAATTTCTGCATGGATCTTTGAGATTCTCAGCAGGTGGAAGATCCCCTATATTCCTGGATTGTAAGACCAACTCTATCCCTGCACTGCTGTAAAGTTAGATTGAGGGAACAGTGTATGGTTAATGTTAATATCATGTTCTATTTGCGTTAGGAATCATTCTGCTGGATGAATAACGGTATTGGGAACCTGAGATATTTACAAGAATATATAGGTGAAATATAAGTATGGAAACAGAAATCTAGGGAAGACTTGAAGCCAAGTAGGACTTTGGGCCCTTGAGTAGCATACTTTGCTTTGAATTATATTCTGCACAGATGTCTCAGATAAATTGATATACAAAGAAATAGGATCGTATACACTAGATGATTGAATAACATACAGAATATCCAATAAAAAAGGGATAGTCTGTAGGATTAGCAAGATAGTCAGTAGGTTTAGAAAGAAGAATGAGTATAGGATTTGTACCAAAAGTTCTTTACAAATAAGGTTTCGGGTAGAGAGTGAATGTGAATGTCAGCACATGTAAAGAGTCAGTCACAATGACGAATTGGGGAAAATATGTAGGAAAGCAGATATAAATAGAGACATTAGGAAGTCAGTAAAAGTATGAAGTGTGTAATTTGTTTAGACATTTTCAACGGTTTGAGTCTGAATATATAACCTTAGGCAGAAACTAATATGTTGTCACAAATTGGATTGACTTTTGAGAGCATTAGGTAACCAGGACATGGATGTTTTTATTAATCCATGCTCACTTTTTATTTAGGCTTTGGTAAAATCATAAGTGTGACCTTTGCATTTTGTGTCCAGAATATTATTGTGATAAAATGTATATGTAGATCAGGTGACTTGAGTATTTCTTCCACCATTTCTGTAGCAATATTTTGTAGATGTATAAATTACTATTGAGGGTACAAATAGGTGTACCCTGTGTCTATGAATATGCAGATAATGCATGAATAAACCATACTGTGTGTAAATAATATAACTTGCTCTACTTTAAATAATGGATTGAATTGATATCTGAAAATATAAAAGAAATCTCATATTGATATACAATCATTCACTGCAACCAGTTATACATCTAATGGTAATATTATGGTTGTGGTTTATCCTGAAAGGTGTGTGAGTTTTGTTTCAAAAGTGATTATGGAAATCAACAATAGTGTGTTTGGAAAGAAGTCTCATGAAAAGAATAGTCAAGAAACCTGTAAGAATACATGTGTTCTCAAGAAGGAAGTGATTGAACATTATATATCATACTATATATAATGTGCATAAACTGCAGAAATAGTAATGTACCAATGTTGAATAAAAATGAACATCAAAATACACATCATGTCCCATAGGAATCTAATTGCATTGATGTTAATCTGGGTCAGTTACTGTAGAAATATTAGGATTTTTATCCACCATTCACTGAAGTTACTTTTCAGTACTAGGAAAAAAGTATGTATTTAAGTTGGATGAATATTTCTGAGAATAATCTTGTGAAAATTTGATTATAAATCCACATAAATCACAAAACATTATAAACACAAAAGTCACATGGACATTAAAATCTAGCAATATATATGCCAATTTAAATCCATCTTGAAATATATATCATCCACTGATCCAAAACTATTTATTTAATGAACTTGTATTTATGTATAATGTTGTTCAGCTAGGAAGCTCCCCCATAGATTGAATTTTCTGTTCCAAATCAGTGTTTAGGAGGAGTGATCTCCTAAATGTGTATGCAAATATGTGCTACACAAAAATCTTCCCACTCTCATCCAGAACAATGCCTTGATATTACCTTCACCCCAAGTAAGACACAGTTGGAGGACATGAGTTAGAAAATCTGTGAATACATATCTGGAATGTAAAATGGTCAGGAGTTAACAACCTTGCAGGTTGTAGAGGAGTTTCCAAAAGTAAAGGACAGGCTTGATAGACCCAACCTGATCTTTTATTAGAATTGGGAGCCATCTTGCCAGAAAGCCATGAAAAGATAATTTGGGCTTTACTATAAATTACTGCAAATTCTGAACCTGCTTGGAATGCCTGTCCGTGCCTTGAACTCATCCATGCCTGGCTCTCTGACCAGATAACAGTGCTCTCTGAAACATTAGTGACACCTAATAAATATTGGCCTTCCCAGGCCAGACAACGACCCTCTCTGAGTCTCTAATGGTCCTCATAATTTCTGATGTTGGGGCCAGCAAAAAAAATGTAAACTACCATCAGTGTGATGCTTTCAAAGTTCTGTTATCTGTAACCCCCTTTTTGTGTAACTTTCTGGGCTATATAGCTGGGCTGTAGGAAAGGTGGTGTTGCTGTCTTGTTCCCGCCATTTTTGGAGGGAGAGGCAGCCTGGCCAGTTTTAATAATAAGCCTGCCTTAATTTGATTTTAATTGGAGTCACTGGTCTTTTCTTGCATCCTATTCCAACATTTTGGAGTTCCCCAGTGAGATGACCCTGCCCGACCAGATCACAAGACCAGACTGCTGAAAATTCTGAAGCTGGCCTTCCCTCCAGGGCTACGGGCTGGGGAGCCACTCTAGGGGGTGCACAACTTGAGATGTTCCAAGGCCTTGGAGTGAGCCGTCGGTCTGGGGAGCACTGCAGTGAACCACCGCACTGAAACTATTAGCAAGTACCTGGTGGAGGAGGCCTCCATAGGTAAGTGGCACCTTGATAACATCTTATATCTGGTTAAGGGAGATCTCTTCTAATGACAGAGAGGTGGCCTGGAAAGGCTCACATTCACTCCTGTCCAGGATAGTAATGAGAATCGTTCTGTCCTCTGTTCCGTTCTGTAGGGAATTCCTCTGGAAGGTTAGAGAGGTGCCGAGGGACACGCATGCGCTCCTACCCCAGAGCTTTAGCAAGACGTTGAATTGCTCATCTGTTTTTCTGTTTTGGCACCGGGATTCTGTTTTTTTTTTTTTTTTTTTTTTTGTGTGTGTGTGTGTGTTTTGTTCTGTGTTCTATATGTTTTTTGTTTGTTTGTTTTTGTGCGTTTTGTTTTGTGATTTCTGTGATAAAATCTTAAGGATATTGAACGTGAAAATGGGTAACAAAGCAAGTAAGCCTGACACCCCTTTGGACTGTGTTTTAAGGAACTGTGATGAACTTTACCACCATTTGTTAAGCAGAATGAGAGAAGGCCCTAGCTGGCTGCCTGGAGTACACCCAGTGCAGATGGTAATGCCTGCTGGGGAATGAAGAACTGATTATCTCCCAGTATCTGCCGAAGCCCTGTTGCTTCAGGGAATTCCCTCCTTCGTTCCCTGCACTGCAAGGATAATGCCACCTCTGTCTTCTTAAAAAAAGAGAAAAACAAAAAGGGGACACTAAATGCAGTAAAGTCGCCATGGAGACACTTTATTTTATATTTCAGGTAGCTCCTCTGTGAAAACATTTGGTCCCCTTGTGGGGACATCTGTGGTGCCACTGGAGAAGGAGATTTTTCTCTTATTTGCTCTGTTTTAAAGGGTTCTGTCTGTCAGCCATTGTCTGGAGTTCATTTCTGTCTGTCTTGTGCCTTTTTTCTAGCCCTTTAAGACATGTGCAATAATGTGTTAATATTATAAATTGTTTCTTGGAAATGATCTTAGCTGAATGTGTGTCTAAATGATGATGTTTCATTGTACCAATCTGGTATCTGAATGGGTTTTTGAAGCATTCCACAATCTTGCAGTTAAAAGTCGGGTTTAGGTATTTGTTTAGTTCATGGTTTCAGATAATTCATGCCAGAGAACTTAAATACTTAGGATGGAAAATAAAGAACTCTACTTCCAAGTTGGCAAGTAACTTCCCAATCATTCAGTCTTTTTTTCACCAATTTTAAATTAGGTAGCCTGGGAAAATGTCACTGTTTGTACCAGTGCATTAATTTGGACAAGGATACTAAATCATAGTATGATATCTGTTGACAAAACAACTTGTAAAGATATAAAATTTTGTGAATTGTATCTTAAACTTGTATCATAATTTTCAACACCCTAACATGAAAATTATGGTTAAAATACCTTAGGCCTAAGGTTTCTGCTCAGAATAGCCTTTTTTCCTTCTTCTTCCAGACCTCAGCCAGGACTTATTTTGAAATGCAAATGAAAGAAGCCTGTAAGCTTAGTAGGAGACTTATTTGAGGCCTAAGGGAACAAAAAGGTAAATTGTATGGTATTTACCAATTACTGGCCAGTCATTTTTCTAGGACTCATAATTTTTTCCTTAGGTTCTTTATTTATTTTTTGAGCTCATGATTTTGCTCCTACAGACCTAGGTTAATGTTTTTCTGATCAGTAATATCTTTGACCAACTGTGGAATTTTTAAATCATTGCAATGGAGATTTCACCTGTGAAAAGCTACAAGGCCTTCACTTTTATTATGTGTGCACAATTTGTTATGTGTTGTATGTCTATATATATATATATATATATATATATATATATATATATATATATATATATCCATATATCATATATATGATACACAAATTAACTTATATAAGGAGCACTCATATTAAAAAGAACTCATAAAAACAATTTTAAAATGTGGATCCAAAGATCTTTAATTCACGTGATTTTAATGTTTCAATTTAAATTGGGTAAACAGATAAATATAAATGTCTTTAAATTTAAGCTTACAAGTTTTTCTAGGTGTTCAAAAATCTAATAAACTATTAATGTCTACAAAAGGTCTAATATGCCTTTGTTCCAGGACTTTTCTTTCAATCAAAAAAATGGTTTACAGTGTTCAAAAAATTTGTCTAATATTTTGATAAATAAGTAAAGTAAATTTGATATGGGATTACTCATTCATGAGTACTTTTGTTTGATATCTGATTGATATACTAAGGTCTGTATAAGTTTGTACTAAAGTCTGTATAAGATTGTAAAAATCAGTCATGTGTAAAAGAGACAAAAATTTCTTAAACATAAGTTTACCCATAACATTAAGTTTATTAAGATTTAAATTTTCTAGAGCAAGCAACCATAAAAATTAAACAAATGTTTAAATAAGAACTGTTATTTTAGAGCACTGTACTGCCATTTCTTTAAAAGCTAAACTTGGTTAATGTAGAAACTTCAATGCAATTGTGATGCTATTAATGTGCTCATATTTTCCAGTTATACAACTCTATAAGGTAGAAACTTTAAAAGAGCATTATATCAAGCAGGTGTTCTGAAGTTGTATGGTAATAAAATATATATTGGGGATTTATTTACCTGTTATCAATAATATATGTAAAGTTTTATGTTACTTTTTACATTGTGGAACAATTTAAATGTATTTTTAAGTTAATGAGACCCTAATCTATGTAAAGGTTAAAATCTTTCAGCCGTACTTTAATTCATGTTTTAAATGTGATATCATATGGTGTGAGCTAATGTTCATGTGACCTCAAACAATTTATGTAAACTTTGTAAAATGATATTTAAAAAAAAGATCAGCTTGAGAACTAAAGCATTTAAGATTTATAAGGAGCCCTGCTTACCTGAGATAAGACTCTTTGTCCCATCTTACTACATGTGAGAATGACTATGAAAGCAGTAGGTCAGATTTTATTTAATTTAAAGTTATGTTCAAATTTTTTTTTTCTGTCAAGATTACTAGGATCTCAAAAAGGTGATATAAAATATAACTCACCAAAAAATTCAGGGTAGCTATTACATGAACTAACTATTTTTACTCTTGTTAAAAAATTTTATTTTTTAATTTCTTTTTAAGTGATCTAAAGATTCCCTATTGGTGTTTTACAGAAGTGTTGCTTTAATAACACAACATGGGTTAATTTAAGAAAATAAGTCATCAACTACAAGACAGACAGAATAATAAGATCCCAATTAATAAAATATAAATAATTATAAACTTATAGACATTAAAGTGCAGTACTCTTAATATATGGCTGTTAAAATTTATTTGCTGGTTGTTTCAGATTAGGATTGAAAATTAAAGTTAAATGAAAAGGGCCAAAAAAAAAACAATATTTGACTCTTGCCCTTTGAGTCAGTCTGAATCCAGGGAACAGGGGACTTCTCTATGAGCTTTGCAACTCTGGGCCACATAACCTCCCGATCAGGGAGATTAATGAGACCACTGGAGAACAGAAAGCCAATCAGTGCATTTGCTACAAAGAGGAGAGTCATCAGTAAAGGGAGACATCCCTGATGCTTCTGAGGGAAGCCACATGGTCAAGCAAGACCTGAACCCACCTAGTTCAAATTGCACTAGCAGAACTGAGAAGCTGCTCTCAAGTTTCGCAAGGAATGACTCCCATAAAAGCTCAGCTGACTGCTAACAATAGATAGAAACAAAAGTCATTTGACTGCTTCATCTTAAACACTTAGCAAAGACAGTTAAAACCAAAATACAGCCATTCCTGGGCATTTTAAATAATAATAATAATAATAATAATAATAATAATAATAATAATATTTTAAGGTATACACTTTATGTTAGCCTCCCAAAATAAGTAAAACTGTTGGCTACAAAGACTATCAAGAGGAGCTGCCAGAGGCAGAAGTTTTTAGTTTAAGGCCTACAGATATTCCTAACCTACAGGTAGGCTTGGTGTTTGCTAGTACGATTATCCAGCCCTGAGTAACAGAATTAAATGTTTCTCTATTAGACACAGAGGTCATACTACTGAAAGGATTTTGCAAAATCAGATGACATTAAATTATTAAACTGTATATTATTGGGAGGGACAACTGTAACACTTAAAGTTAAATATTAAGTTGACAGTCCTGATAATTGGGGATATTAAAGACTGGTGAGGGTACTTCATACAGTGACATGATCCAGCTACTGCAACATTTATTCAATACTCATGTTTTTTGTTTCTCTCATAGAAGAACCCATCCCCAGATGACTTTACAACCTGTTCTTCCTCAACAAGACTTCAAAAAGAACTGACTTCTAAAAGGCAACTCATATTCCTCAACTGACTTCAAAAAGGCAACTCATGTCTCTCACACCATGCACACTCATGTCACCCTCTCTCAGCTGAGAAGAAGGCAAAATGAGAGACGACTCTCCACTTACACCAATGGAGCCCAAAATAAATAGACAATCAATATAAGTAATTAATTAAGTCAGGTAATATCAGGGAGACTGGTTTTCGGTGAGTTCTAAAAATTTGGAGACTGTTAACTGAGGGATTAAAATTTCCTCAGTGCTTTTCCACTAACCTATCAAGGATTACAAAGGGACACATAAGAAAAGGGGGGAATGATAGACCCAACCTTATCTTTTATTAAAATTGGGAGCCATCTTGCAACAAAACCATGAAAAAATCATTTTGGCTTTACTGTAAATTACTGCAAATTCTGAACCTGATTGGAATGACTGCCCATGCCTTAAACTCACCCGTGCATGGCTCTCTGACCAGATAGCAGCCCTCTCTGAAACTTTGTCACACCTCATAAATATTGGCCTTCTGTGGCCAGACAATGACCCTCTCTGAGGCTCTAATGGTCCTCATAAATTTTGATGTTGGGGCTAGCAAAAAAAAAAAAAAAAATGTAAACTCCCATTAGTGTGATGCTTGTCAGAGTTCTGTTATCTGTTACCCCATTTTTGTGTAACTTTCTGGGCTGCAAACCTGGGCTGTAGTAAAGGTGGGGTTGCTCTCTTGCTCCCGCAATCTTTGGAGGGAGAGGCAGCCCAGCCAGTGGAAATAATAAGCTTACTTTAATTTGATTTTAACTGGAGTCAGTGTTCTTTTCTTACATCCTGGTCTAAGAGGTAAACACTCCACAAACATAGAGCTCTGCCGGCCTAAAGACTTCTTGAGAAACTGCCTCTGAGGTTGGGTACTTTAAATATATTTTGTTGTCAGAAGGTTTAGCTTCTTTTTTATTGAGACCATCAAAGCTGGGTCTGCATCTATGTGAATGGAGAGCATGGTTTCTTATTTTCCAATGAACATGAGGCAGCAGTGCTGAATTCTCTCTTGGTAGGTAAACTGTGGCCACTGGGGGCTAAGTGTCTCCCTGTGTGGACTGTGAAGCCATTTGATCATCCTCCATTTTTGTGGTGTTTCTTGGTGCTGCACTGGGAGTTTGGTATTTGCTTCACGAAATACAAGGAGTTCAACTGGGACACAGTGCTGGAGGGAGGTCTTTCACGTGTGGTGGGTCAGGAACTGCAGGAGAATGCACCAACCAGGCTTCTATTTCACACAGCTTTTTCCTTGACCATACCAACCTGATTCTGAACATTGCCTTGAAACCTCTCCATATAATAAGATGCCTTTACATGTAAGGTTCTGCTGGATGCACCATGGCAGCCAAAATGCATTTGGAAGTCAATTGGAAATCCACATGGCCCCACCTCAGATATTTTATCACACACCTGCACACCACTGCTCTGGGCCCACTACTCAGCATTCTCAACTTACTGACATCTCTGTTCTTCACCATTATCATGAAATCCAGTCAATCAAGGCACTGTCTGGTACACTCATGATCAGCAACAGGAGATCCAAAGGTTCTCCAGTGCCACCTGGTCATGGGAGTTTCAAAAATTTCAGGGTATTTATCTAGCCACTTTTCAAGGATGAAGTTGGAGAAACTGTGGGTTTCAATTCATTCAGGAACCATTTAATGTTGAGGAACCTCATTTCAATGAATGCTCTGGAGAACTCTCAAAGGCAAGGCTTCCCAAAGAGTAGCCAAATAGTCACATGAAGCCCAGCCCATTGAGGTCTACAATGTGAGGTCCATGTGTGTTTTGACTCTCAACTATGCCTGTCAAGTCTTTCATAATAAAATCATGTGATATCCTGGCTGAGATTCCAAGTGATCAGTCGAAAGCCACCCTTGGCCTAGATTTCAGTTTCCAATGGCGACTCTCATGCGTGGCCTTCTAAAATCGCAACACAATTCATGACAATACTTCTCTGAGGTCAGTTCCAGAACTCAGTCTCTAAGGTGAATCATACCAAAGTTCTAGCCCTGGTGGATCCAGTCATTTCTTCCAACCACTACACAAATGAACACAATTAAAACCAAAACACTCCCACATGGTCCTCACCTTCTTCCATATAGACACTCATTATAACCTCTGGCTGGAGGTTTCCATGAGGGGCGCAGCACAAGACAGTATCCAAAACAAGCTTCCTTATCCCTTATTTGCTTAAAGTCAGCTGGGCCTGGACACCATTCCTGTGAACCAGGAGTGATAAAATAAGCCTGGCCTTAATACTGCTCTGCTTCTCCAATTTGAGGCCTACTGACTGTCAGGTATAGATTCTTAATGTGATTTAAAGTAATGAAAAAACCCAAGTTCATATGGGCTAGCCTCTGCAGGGCTTTGAAGAACTCATTTGACCCAAAGGATCCCTAGTCTCATTTGATGGAGATCAGAAACCTATCAGAGTAAGGCAAGATACTTCATACACAATTACTGATATTTTTGCCATTTTGGTTTTGGAAGCACACATGGGATCTTTCTTTAGTTCCATCAGGTGCTGAGAATCTAAGCCACTGCCTCACACAGGGCCAAGTGGCTGATTCAGACACATCCCTTTCCAAAGCAATTAAGCAAAGATACACAGGTGATGCCCATTCATTTCCATTTGAAAACAGTTTTCTTCAGGCTTCACAAATTGGTGGCCTGAGGCAGAGACCTTCCTGACTCTCAGAGCAACAGAAAAATAGGTAAGCAAAAGGCCCAAAGCAGGGTTTCTCTACTGAGACTTTCTTTGTCACACTGATATCTGAGTTTTCTGAGATGCTTGCTATTCCCTTCAGCTATCCAGTATATGGCAATGTCACAGAGCTTGGAGGTGGTACATATCTTGGACACAAAACCATGAGCCTACTCTGGAGAGTGGCCAGAATTCAGGAAGAAAACAGGAACTTCGGAAGATAGTAGGTGTTGCCCTTCCCTAAAGCAACCTGCAGTCCACTCATAAATTGGGCAGGATGAATGTTGGCAAGCTTTCTACTAGACAGGACACATCCATTGATGCATTATCTTTTATAATGTCTACAACCACGGACACAGTGGGATACACAGGCATACAAACAATCACCTTGTCAAATGACTTACTATAAACAGTCCACTCTAAAGCAAACAAACTGCCTTTCTTACCTATTCTCAGAACATGAGACATAACCACAAAATCACAATCACACCCACAACGACACCTCCTTTATTCAAGTAGGTCTGTGACTAATTGGAATGTACTCTGAATGATGGGCCATACTATGTTTCCTTGAAATGGCCTGTCCTTCTCAGATCTGGTCACCTTGGCCAACACTGTGAAGTTTTCAGGAGCCAGTGGTGAGCCACTACCTGCTTTCTCATGAAATTCCCCTTTTTAGAACTCTCTTGGCATTTGGCAATCCTCACATCAGTAGGTACCAAGGAAGACTTACTCTGTCCTTGGTTATTCCAAACAACTGAGCCCACTGGGCAAGAAACTGGGACTGACTCTGGGTGCCTGGCTTCCTGGATCCCAAGTTCAGAGAGATCCGTCATCAAGGAAGAGAGGTAGGTCACCTCATTCAGGAACTGAATGAGGTTACTGCCGTGGCAACCACTTTGTCCTAACAATTGCTTTCAAGGGTCCCATGAGATGGTGGCTGCCCCTACCTCCTGTGACACTTTCACAAGTTAGAATGGTATATCAACCATTGGCACCTGGGAACAGCTCTCCACACAGGCCTGGTTTGGTCCATCTTCTCGACATTAAGAAGAGAGAAGCTGTTTCAGACACAACCCTTCATCCTGACCAGGTTGTTTGCCATGGAGGATGAATTTTGCTCTCTTAGGTCCTCCATAGCTGCTTACAACTTCTCCAGGAATCATTTCTGCATGGACCTTTGAGTTTCTCAGCATGTGGAAGATCCCCTATATTCCTGTATTGTAAGAACAACTCTATCCCTGCTCTTCTGTAAAGTTGAATTGACTGAACAGTGTATGGTTAGGTTAACTAACAGGTTCGATTTGGATTAGGAATCTTTTTGCGGGATGAATAATGGTATTGGGAAACTGCGATATTTACAAGAATATATAGGTGAATTATAAGTATGAAAACAGAAATCTAGCTAAGATTTGAAGCCCAAAAGGGCATTGGGCCCTTGACTGGGATACGTAGCTTTGAATTATGTTCTGCACTGATGTGTCAGGTAAATCGATATACAATGGCTTAGGTCCTTGTACCATGGATGATTAAATGTAGAAGAGAACTTCCAGTCAAAAGGGATAGTTGGTAGGATTCGGAATATTCTCGGTAGGTTTAGAAAGAAGAGTGAGTATAGGATTTGGACCAAATGTTGTTTAGCAATAGGGTTTCTGGTAGACAGTGAATGTTAATGTCAGCACAAGTGAAGAGACAGTCACAATGATGAACTGGGGAAAATAGTTAGGAAAGCTGATATCAATAGAGACATTACGAAATCAGGCAAAGTATAAAGTGAGTGATAGGATTAGATATTTTCAACAGGGTTGAGTTTGAATATATAATCTTAGAAAGAAACAAATGTGTAGTGACCAATAGGATTGACATTTGACAGCATTAGGCAACCTGGACATGGATGTTTAGTAATCCATGCTCACTTTTTATTTAGTCTTTGCTACAATCTTAAGTGTGACCTTTGCTTTTTTTGTCCAGAATATTACTGTGATAAAACGTATATGTAGATCAGGTGACATGACTATTTTTCCACCATTTCTGGCAGCAACATATTCAAGACGTATAAATTAGTAATGGGGGTAAAAAGAGGTGTACCCTTTGTCTGTGCATATAGAGATAATGCATGAATAGACCATACTTTGAATAAATAATATATCTGGTTCCGACTTTAAATAATGGATTGAAATTATATGTGAAAAAATACAAGAAATCTTATATTGACATACAAACATTCATTCCAACCAGTTATATATCTAATGGCCACATTAAGGTTATGGTTTATCATGAAGGGTGTGTGAGTTTTGCTTCAAAAGTGATTATGGAAATCTAAAATAATGTGTTTGGAAAGAAGTCTCATGAAAAGACCAGTCAAGAAACCTGGAGGAATACATGTTTTATGAAGCAGGAAGTGATTGTGAAACAAATGCGCATAAATTTGTGAACTTGTGGATGAAATATATATATCCTATGATTTGTAAAAATTGAAGAAATAGTAATGTACCAGTGTTGAATGAAAATAAACGTCAGAATACACATCATGTCCCATACGAATCTACTTGATTGATGTTAATCTGGGTTAGTTACTGTACAAATATTAGGATTTGTAAGCACCATTTACTGAAGTTAGTTTTCAGAACTATGAAACAAATGTGTATTTCAGGAGGATGAATATTTCTGAGAATAATTTTGTGAAAAGTTTATTATAAATCCACATTTTTGAACATGAATGAATTTAGGGAGTGTATTTAAGATACATACATTTCATATTTTAAAAATCAGGACAGTATATATATATATATATATATATATATATATATATATATTCATAATTATATATATGTGTATATACATATATATGTGTATATATATATATATATATATATATATATATATATATACACACACACACAAAACACACACACAGACATTAAAATGTAGGAATATATACGCCAATCGAAGTTCATCATAAAATATATAGCATCCACAGATGCAAAAATATTTATTTTACTAAACAAGGATTTATGTATAATGTTGTTCTACTAGGAAGCTCACCCATAGTTTGAATTTTCAGTTCCAACAGCGTTTAGAGTAGTGATCTCTTCTCACAACTTGTATCTGCCAAGTCAGTCACCTCACAAAAATGAACGTGTGATACCAGGTAGGATTCTATAAAGCATATAAAAATACATGTGCTGAATAGGCTACAGAGAAAGGCAGACAGGCATTTACATATTTGTTAACTTTAACAACACATGGAGAACTATTTCAATTAAAAATTGACTAGATTTATAACACCTACCATTTATCATGAAAAAGGCAAGTCCAACTATACCCCACGCCTCCTCTGAACTGCTTGTATTTCTATTCTGTTTGGGTTGTTTTTCTCCATCATTTGGATTAGTAGACAGAGTATAGTAGGGTATGGGTTATTGTCAGGATTCAGTATTTTCAATGGTATATAGGAAAATGAATCCAATGTGTATAAAAATATATGCTACACAATTATCTTCCCACTCTCATCCAGAACAATGCCTTTACATTACCTTCACCTCAAGTAAGACACAATTAGGGTAGAAGAGTTTGAAAATCCGTGAATGCATATCTGGGGTGGAAACAGTACTAAGAAACAAATACGTATTTCAGGTGGATGAATATTTCTGAGAATAATCTTGTGAAAAGTTGATTATGAATCCACAACATAAATATGAATGAATTTAGGAAGTGTGTAATAAGACACATATTTCATATTTTGAATACTCCTGAGAGTGTATCTATATATATAATTATATACACACACAGAGACAGACATTAAAAATTGCAATATATATGCCAAACGAAATTCACCATGAAATGTATATCATCCACAGATCCAAATATATTCATTTTACTGAACATGGATTTATGTATAATGTTGTTCAACTAGGAAGCTCACTCACATTTGAATTACCAGTTCAAGCAGCGTTTAGGAGGAGTGATCTCTTCTTCCAATTTGTATCTGCCAAGTCAGCCACCTCACAAGAATGTATGTGTGGTACCAGGTAGGATTCTATATGTGCATATAAAAATACGTGTGCTGAATAGGCTACAGAGAAAGGGGGACAGGAATTCACTTATTTGTTAACTTTAAAAACGCATCGAGAACTATTTCAACAAATAATTGACTAGATTTATAACTGCTACACTATACCATGCAAAAGGCAACTCCAACTATAAAACATACCTCATCTAAACTGCTTGTATTTCTATTATGTTTGTGTTATTTTTCTCCATCATATTAGGATTAGTAGTCAGAGTCTAATAGGGTATATGTTAGTTTCAGGGATTCAGCATTTCTAATGGAAAATAGGAAATTGAATCCAATGTGTATGCAAATATGTGCTACACAAAAATCTTCCCACTTTCATCCAGAACAATGCCTTGACATTACATTCTTCTCAAGTAAGACACAATTAGAGGATAAGAGTTAGAAAATCTGTGAATATATATCTGGAATGGAAAATACTCTGGAGTTTACAACTTTGGAGGTGGTAGAGAAGATTCTAAAAGTAAGGGACAGGGTAAACATTCCACAAACATGTAGCTCTGCTGGCCTAAATACTTTTTGAGAAACTGCCTCTAAGAGTGGGCACTTGAAGTATTTGATGTTCTGAGGAGATTTAGTTCCTTTGTAGAGAAACCATGAAAGCTGGGTCTGCATCTATGTTACTTGGAGGACATGGTTTCTTATTATCCAATGAACATGAGGCAGCAGTGCTGAATTCTCTCTTTGTAGGTAAACTATGGACACTGGGGTCTAAGTGTCTTTCAGTGTGGACTGAGAAGCCAATTGGTCATCCTCCACTTTTCGTGGTGTTTCTCGCTGCTGCACTGGGAGTTTGGTATTTGCTTCAAAAAATACAAGGAGTTAAAATGGGACAGAGTGGTGGAGGGAGTTCTTTAAGGTGTGGTGAGTCAGGGTCTTCAGGAGAATGCACCAACCAAGGTTCTATCCCATGTAGATTGCCCCCTTGAGAATAGCAACATGATTCTGAACATTGCAGTGAATCCTCTCCATATAACAAGATGCCTTTACATATATGGGTCTGCTGGCTGCACCATGTCAGTCACAAGCCATTTGGAAGCCAATGGCTGATCCACATGGCCGCAACACAGATGTTTTATCACACAATTGCATACCACTGCTCTAGGCCCACTACTCACCAGGCTCCAACTTACTGGCATATCTGTTCTACACCATTTTCATGAAACAAAGTCAATCAAGGCAGTGTCTGGTATACTCAGGATCAGAAACAGGACATCCAAAGTATTTCCAGTGCCAGCTGATCATCAAAATATCAAAAATTTCATGGTAATTTTCTAGCCATTTTTCACGGATGAAGTTTGAGGCTCTGAGGGATTCAATTAATTCAGGAACCATTAAATGGTGAAGAAGCTAATTTCAATGAAAGCTCTGGAGCACTCTCACAGGCAAGGTTTCCCTAAGGGTGGCCAAAATGTCACATGAAGCCAGGCCCATTGAGATCTACAATATGAGGTCCATGTGTGTTTTAAACTCAAATATGGCTGCCAAGTCTTTAAGAAAAATTGTATGTTATATCCGGGCTGAAATTCCCAATGTTCTGTGGAAATCCAACCTGGGCCTAGATCTCAGGTTCCAAGGGCGACTCTCATGTGTGGCCTCCTAAAATCCCAACACAATTCATGGCAATACTTCTCTGAGGTCAGTTAAAGAACTCAGTCTCTAAGGGGAATCACACCAGAGTTCAAGCCCAGTGGAACAGTCATCTCTTCCAACCGCCACACAAATGACCACAATTAAAACCAAAACACTCCCACATGGTCCTCATCTTTTTCCATATAGACACTCCTTATAACGTCTGGCTGGAGTTTTCAATGAGGTTAACAGCCCAAGTCAGTGTCCAAATTAAGGTCCTGTTCCCCTCATTTGTCTAACATCAAGGTGGCCTGGACACACTTCCTGTAAACCAGGAATGATCAAATAGGCCTGCCATTAATACTGCTTGGCTTTTTCAATTTGAGGCCTTCTGACTCTGTGGTTTAGATTCTTTATGTGAATTTGAGTCATGAGAAAATCCAAGCCCCTCTGCAGAGATTTGAAGAACTCATTTGGCCGAAAGGATTCCTATTCTCACTTGATGGAAGTCAGGATCCTAACAGAGGAAGGTAAAAGAATTCATTCACAATGAGTGAATATTTGCCATTTTGGTTTTGGATGCACACATTTGATCTTTCTTTTGATCCATCAGGTGCTGAGAATCTAAGCCACAGCCTCACACAGTGCCAAGAGGATGATTCAGACACATCTTTTTCCAAAGCAATTAAGCAAAGAGACACAGGTGATGCCCTTCATTTCCATTTGAAAAATGTTTTCCTCAGGCTTCCCAAAGGGGTGCCCAGAGGCAAAGACATCCTGAGATTCAAGGCAACAGAACAATAGGTTAGCAAAAGGCCCAAAGCAGGGTTTCTCCACTGAGACTTTCCTGGTCACACTGATATCTGAGTTTTCTGAGATGCTGGCCATTCCCTTCAGATATCCAGTACATGGCCATGTGACAGAGATTGGAGGTGGTACATATCTTGGACACAAACCCAAGAGCCTATTCTGAAGAGTTGTCAGAATTCAGAAAGAAAACAGGGACTTAATAAGGTAGTAGGTGTTGCCTATCGATATGGAAACCACACTCCATTCATTAATTGGGCAGGATGAATGCTGGGAAGCTTTCTACTAGAGGGGACACATGCATTGATGCATTCTCTTTTCTAATGTATACAACCACGGACACAGTGGGATACACAGACATAGAAACACTCACCTTGTAAAACGACTTACTAGAAACAGTTCACTGCAAACCAAAGAAACCTCCTTTCCTACCTATTCTCAGAACAGAGACAAAACCACACACCCACACTCAAAAAGACACCTCCTTCCCCCAAGTAGGGCTGTGATTATCCGGAGTGTCCTCTGACAGGTTTGCCATACTATGTTCCCCGGTAATGGTCTGTCCTGTCTCAGATCTGGTCTCCTTGTACAACTCTGTAAAGCAGTCAGGAGCCAGCGGTGAGCCACTACCTGCTTAGTCAGGAAAGGCCCGTGTTCATATCTTTCCTGGCATTTGGCCATCCTCACATCAGTCAGTACCAAGAAGACTGACTCTGTCCTTGGTGATTCCAAACAAATGAGACCACTTGGACTGGGACTGGGACTGGCTCTGGTGCTTGGTTTCCTTGGTCCCAAGTTCAGAAAGTTCCATCAACAAGGAAGTGAGGTAGGTCACTTCCTTTAAGAACTGAATGAGGTCACTGCCTTGGCAACCACTTTGTCCTAACAGTTGCTTCCAAGGGTCCCATGAGATGGAGGCTGCCCCTACTTCCTTTGGCACTTTCACAACTTAGAATGGTATATCAACCTTAGGCACCCGAGAACAGCTCTCCACACAAGCCTGGTTTGGTCCATCTTCTCTACAGTAAGAAGATAGAGGCTGATTCAGACAAAACCCTTCATCCTGACCAGGTTGTTTGCCATGGAAAATGACTTTTTGTCTCTCAGGTCCTTCATTGCTGCCTACATCTTCTCCAGGGATCATTTCTGCATGGACCTTTGAGGTTCTTAACAGGTAGAGCATCCCCTACATTCCTGTATTGTAAGAACAATCTGTCTCTGCTCTTCTGTAAAGTTAGATTGAGTGAACAGTCTATGGTTAGGGTTAATTTCATGTTCGATTTGGGTTAGGAATCATTCTGCTGGATTAATAATGGTATTGGGAACCTGTGATATTTATAAGAATATCGAGGTTAAACATATGTATGAAAACAGAAATTAAAGTAAGATTTGAATCCCAGAAGGGCATTGGGCAATTGATTGGGATATTTAGCTTTGAATTACTATCTGCACACATGTCTCAAATAAATCGACATACAATGGCAGAGGAACTTGAACCTTGGATGATTGAATGCTGAAGAGAACATCCAGTCAAAAGGGATTGTCGGTAGGATTAAGAAGATAGTCGCAGTTATTAATATGGTATTATGTAAAAATGTGGATGTGTAACCGATGTGATTCTGCAACTTGTATTTGGGGTAAAAATGGGAGCTGATAACCCATTTGAATCAAATGTATGGAAGATGATATGCCATGAGCTTTGTAATGTTTTGAACAACCAATAAAAAAAAAATTAAAAAAAAAGAGAAGATAGTCGTTATGTTTAGCAAGTAGAGTTAGTATAGGATATGTAACAAAAGTTCTTTAGCAATTTTTTTCGGGCAGTGAGTGAATATAAATGTCAGCACATATGAAGAAATCAGACACAATGATGAACTGGGGAAAATTTGTAGAAAAGCAGATATCAATAGAGACATTAGGAAATCAGGCAAAGTATAAAGTGAGTGATAGAATAAGACATTTTCAACAAGGTTGAGATTGAATATCTAATCTTAGGAAGAAACAAATATGTAGGTCACCAATAGGATTGACATTTGAGAGCATTAGGCAACATGGACATGGATATTGTTAGTAATCCATGTTCACTTTACATTTAGGCTTTGGTACAATCCTAAGTGGGACCTTTGCATTTTGTTTCCAGAATATTACTGTGATAAAATGTATATGTAGATCAGATGACATGATTTTTTCTTCCACCATTTCTAGGAGCAGTATTTTGAAAACGTATAAATTAGCATTGGGGGTAAAAAGAGGTGTACCCTGTTTTTATGAATATACAGATAATGCATGAATAGACCTTAATTTCAATAAATAATACAACTTGTTCCACTTTAAATAATGGATTGAATTGATATCTGAAAATATATAAGAAATCTTATATTGATATGCAATCATTCATGACAACCAGTTATACACCTAATGTTAATATTAGGGTACGATTTATCATGAAGTTTGTGTGAGTTTTGCTTCAAATGTGATTATGGAAATCGAAAATAATGTGTTTGGAAAGAAGTCTCATGAAAATGCCAGTCAAGGAACACCGAGGAATTCATGAGTTCTGAAGCAGGAAGTGATTGAAATTGAAAAAAATGACGATAAATTTCCTTACTTGTGGATGAAATATTATAATATGATGTGAATAAACTGAAGAAATAGTAATGTACCAGTGCTGAATAAAAATGAACATCAAAATACACATCATGTCCCACAGGAATCTTCTCGCATTGATGTTAAACTGTGTCAGTTACTGTAGAAATATTAGGATTTCTTTGCACCATTCACCAAAGTTAGTTTTCTTTTTTTTAATTTTTATTTATGCTTGTTCAAAACATTACATAGTTCTTGATATATCATATTCCACACTGTGATTCAAGTGGGTTATGAACTCCCATTTTTACCCCATAAACAGATTGCAGAATCACATCAGTTACACATCCATTGATTTACATATTGCCATACTAGTGTCTGTCGTATTCTGCTGCCTTTCCTAACCTCTACTATCCCCCTCCCCTTACCTCCCCTCTCCTCTTCTCTCTCTACCTCTTTACTGTAATTCATTTCTCCCCCTTGTATAATTTTTTCCTTTCCCTCACCTCCTCTTGTATGTAATTTTGTATAACCCTGAGGGTCTCCTTTTATTTCCATGCAATTTCCCTTCTCTCTCCCTTTCCCTTCCTCCTCTCATCCCTGTTTAATGTTAATTTTCTTCTCATTCTATTCGTCCCTACTCTGTTCTTAGTTAATCTCTTTATATCAAAAAGACATTTGGCATTTGGTTTTAGGGATTGGCTAGCTTCACTTAGCATAATCTGCTCTAATGCCATCCATTTCTCTGTAAAAATTTTGTCATTTTTTAATGCAGAGTAATACTCCATTGTGTATAAATGCCTCATTTTTTATCCATTCATCTATGGAAGTGCATCTAGGTTGGTTCCACAGTCTTGCTATTGTAAATTGTGCTGCTATGAACATCAATGTAGCAGTGTCCCTGTAGCATTTTTTTTAGGTCTTTAGGGAATAGACTGAGAAGGGGAATACCTGGGTCAAATGGTGGTTCCATTCCCACCTCTACAAGAAATCTCCATACTGCTTTCCAATTTGGCTGCACCAATTTGCAGTCCCACCAGCAATGTACAAGTGTACCCTTTTCTCCACATCCTCGCCAGCACTTGTTGTTGTTTGAGTTCATAATAAATATCTGGAATGGAAAATGCTCAGGAGTTCACAACCTTGAAGGTGGTAGAGGAGTCTCCAAAAGTAAGGGACAGGGTAAATACCACAAACATGGAGCTGTGTCGGCCTTAAGACTTCTTGAGAAAATGCCTCTGAGGTTGGGCACTTGAAATATATGTTGTTGTCAGGAGCTTTAGCTTCCTTTGTAGTGAGACCATCAAAGCTGAGTCTGCATCTATGTGACATGGACGACATGTTTTTTTTTATTTTCCTATGAACACGAGGCAGCAGTACTGAATTCTCTCTTTGTAGGCAAACTGGGGCTACTGGGGGCTAAGTGTCTCCCCATGTGGACTGTGAAGCCATTTGATCATCCTTCACATTTAATCATGTTATTTGATGCTGCACTGAAAGTTTGGTATTTACTTTATGAAATAAAGGAGTTTAACTGTGATACAGTGCTGCAGGGAGTTCTGTCATGTGTGGTGGTCAGGATCGGCAGGAGAATGTACCAAGAAGTCTTCTATCACACATAGTTGCCCCCTTGACCATAGCAACATGATTCTGAACATTGCCCTGAAACCTCTCCATACAACAAGATGCCTTTACATCCAAAGGTCTGCGAGCTGCACGATGTCAGTCACAAACCATTTATAAGCCAATGGCAGATCCACGTGGCCCCACCACAGATGTTTTTTCACACACCTACACTCTACTGCTCTTGGCCCACTACTCAGCAGGCTCCAACTTACTGGCATATCTTTTCTACACCATTATCATGAAACTCAGTCAAACCAGGCACTGTCTTGTATACTCATGATAAGCAACAGGACATCAAATGGTTTTCCAGTGCCAGCTGGTCATGGAAATTTCAAAAATTTCATGGTATTTTCTAGCCATTTTTCAAGGATGAAGTTGGAGTTACTGTGGGTTTCAATTCATTCAGGAACCATTAAATATTGAGGAATCTCATTTCAATGGAAGCTCTAGAGAACTCTCACAGGCAAGTCTTCTGAAAGAGTGGCCCAAGGTCACATAAAGCCAGCCACATTGAGGTCTACAATGTGAGGTCCATGTGTGTTTTGACTCTCAACTATTGCTGCCAAGTCTTTCAGAATATAATCAAGTGATATCCTCGCTGAGATTCCCAGTGCTCTGTGGAAAGCCACCCTGGGCCTAGATCTCAGTTTCCAAGGGTGACTCTCATGCGTGGCCTCCGAAAATTCCAACACAATTCATGGCAATACTTCTCTAAGGTCAGTTTCAGAACTCAGTCTCCAAGGGGAATCCCACAAGAGTTGAAACCCAGGTGGACGCAGTCATCTTTTCCCACCGCCACACAAATGACAACAATGAAAACCAAAACACTCTCACATGGCCCTCATGTTCTTCCATATAGACACTAATCATAACCTCTGGCTAGAAGTTTCCATGAGGGGCGCAGACCAAGACACTGTCCAAAATAAGCTCCCTTTCCCCTCATTTGCCGAAAGTCAGGGTGGCCTACACACCCTTCCTGTGAACCAGAACTGATCAAATAGGCATGGCGTTAATACTGTCATGCTTTTCCAATTTGAGGCCTACTGACTGTCAGGTATAGATTCTTTATGTGATTTGGAGTCATCAGAAAACCCAAGCACTTCTGCAGGGGTTCAAAGAACTCTTTTGAACTAAAGGATTCTGATTCTTACTTGATGAAGGTCAGGAATCTAATAGAGGAAGGCAAGAGACTCATTTGCCATTTCTGTTTTGAATGCACACATGGAATCTATCTTTTGATGCATCAGGTGCTGAGAATCTAAGCCACAACCTCACACAGAACCAAGAGGCTGATTCAGACACATCCTTTTACAAAGCAATTAAGCAAAGAGCCACAGGTGATGCCCATTCATTTTCATTTGAAAACTGTTTTCTTCAGGCTTCACAAAGGGGTGGCTAGAGGCCAAGACCTTCCTGACATTTAGGGCAACAGAAGAACAGGTAAGCAAAAGACACAAAGCAGGGTTTCTCCACTGAGACTTTCCTGGTCACACTGATATCTGAGTTTTCTGAGATGCTTGACATTCACTTCAGCTATCAAGTACATGGCCATGTCACAGAGCTTGGAGGTGGTATATATCTTGGACACAAAACCATGAGCCTATTCTGGAGAGTGGCCAGAATTCAGGAAGAAAACAGGATCTTAGGAAGATAGAAGGTTTTGCCCATCCAGAAGGCAAGCCGCAGTCCATTAATCAATTGGGCAGGATGAATGCTGGGAAGCTTTCTACTAGACAGGACACATCCATTAATTCATTCTCTTTTCTAATGTCTACAACCACAGACACAGTGGGATACACAGACATAGAAACACTTACATGTCAAACGACTTACTAGAAACAGTCCAATCCAAACCAAACAAACCACATTTCCTACCTATTCTCAGAACATGTGACAAAACCACAAAACCACAACCACTCCCACAAAGGCACCTCCTTCCCCCAAGTAGGTCTGTGACTATCCAGAGTGTCCTCTGACTGGTGGGCCATAAAATGTTCTCCCGAAATGTCCTGTCCTGACTCAGATCTGGTCTGTTTGGCCAACTTTGTGAAGTTGTCAGGAGCCAGCGGTGAGCCACTACCTGCTTTCTCAGAAAAGGTCCCTCTTCAGAGCTCTTCTGGCCTTTGGCCATCCTCACATAGGTAGGTACCAAGAAAGACTGACCCTGTCCTTGGTAAAACTGAACAAGTGAGCCCACTGGGACTGGGACTGAGACTGGCTCTGGGTACCTGTCTTCATGGATCCCAAATTCAGAGAATTCCTTCACCAAGGAAGTGACGTAGGTCACTTCCTTCAGGAACTGAATTAGGTTACTGCCTTGTCAACCAATTTGTCCTAACAGTTGCTTCCAAAGTCCAATGAGTTGGAGGCTACCCCTTCTTCCAGTGAAACTTTCACAAGTTTGCATGGTATATCAACCATAGGCACCCAAAAAAAGCTCTCCAGATAGGCCTGGTTTGGTCCATCTTCTATACATTAAGAAAAGAAATGTTGATTCAGACACATCCCTTCATGCTAACCAGGTTGTTTGTCATGGAAGATGACTTTTGCTCTCTGACGTCATTCATAGCTGCCTACATTTAATCCAGGGATCATTTCTTTAATGACCTTGGAGGTTCTCAGCAAGTGGAAGATCCCCTAATTTCTGTATTGAAAGACCAACTCTGTCCCTGCTCTTCAGTAAAGATAGATTGAGAGAACAGTGTATGGTCAGGGTTAATAACATGTTCCATTTGGGTTAGGAATCATTCTGCGGGATGAATTATGGTATTGGGAACGTGCGATATTTATAAGAATATAAGTGAAATATAAGTATGAAAACAGAAATCTAGGTAATATTTGAAGCCCAGAATTGCATTGGACCCTTGGCTGGGATTCTTAGTTTTGAATTATATTCTGCACAGATGTCTCAGATAAATCAATATACAATGGCATAATTCCTTGTACCTTGGTTGATTGAATGTTGAAGAGAACATCCAGTCAAAAAGAAATAATTTGTAGGATTAGTAAGATTGTTGGTAGGTTTTGAAAGAAGAGTGAGTATAAGATTTGGATGAAAAGATCTTTAGCAATAGGGTTTCGGATAGAGAGTGAATGTAATTGTCAGCACATGTGGAGAGTCTGTCAAAAGGATGAACTGGGGAAAAAAGTAGGAATGCAGATATCAATTGACATTAGGATATCAGGCAAAGTATAAAGTGAGTGATAGAATTATACATTTTCAACAGGGTTGAGTTTGAATATATAATCTTAGGAAGAAACAAACATGTAGTCACCAATAGGATGAACTTTTGAGAGCATTAGGCAATATGGACATGGATGTTTTCCGTAATCCATGCTCACTTTTCATTTAGGCTTTGGTACAAACATAAGTTTGACCTCTTCTTTCTGTGTGCAGAATATTACTGTGGTAAAATGTATATGTAGATCAGGTGACATGAGTATTTCTTCCACCATTTCTGAGAGCAATATTTTGAAGACGTATCAATTATTTTTGGAGGTAAAAATGGTGTACACTGTGTCTATAATTATAGAGATAATGCATGAATAGACCATACTGTAAAGAAATATTATAACTGGTTCTAACTTTAAATAATGGATTGAATTGATATCTGAAAATATACAGAAAATCTTACATTGATATACAATCCTTCATTCCAACCAGTAATATATATAATGGTTATATCAGCATTATGGTTTTTCATGAAGAATGTGTGAGTTTTGCTTCAAAAGTGATTATGGAAATCGGAAATAATGTGTTTGGAAAGAAGTCTCATGAAAAGACCAGTCAAGAAACCTGGAGGAATACATGTGTTTTGAAGCAGAAAGTGATTGAAAGTGAAACAAATGCCTATAAATTTGTGAACTTGTGGATCAAATATATATACTATGATGTGCGTAAACTGAAGAAATAGTAATGTACCACTGTTACATAAAAATGAACGTCAAAATACACATCATGTCCTCTCCCACAGGAATCTACTTGCATTGATGTTAAACTGGGTCAGTTATTGTAGAAATATTAGGATAATGCCGCAGTCTTGCTGGGCACAATCAGCAGCCACTTGTCAAAAGAAACTAACTTTATTTTTAGAACCACACATGCCAAACAAAACAGCCTCTCAGGAAAAAACCTTCAGAGCCCCAACTGCCACCACTGGCTTCCCAAAACCTCTCTCTCCCACAGGAGCCTCTCTCCGCCTCCCACAATACTCCTGCTCTTGAGGGCGATTGGCTGGGTCATGTGGGCGGAGTCAAAAAAAGTCCCGCAATGAGCAGTTTTGTGGTCTGAAAGGGCAGGGAAACAGCCCATTGAGCATCACCGCAGAGGAGCCAATCAGCTAGGTGTTGCTGGGGCCGCTGTGAGCCAATCATCAGCCGGCAGCTGGAAGTTTGCTGGCAGCAGGAATTTTGCTGGGGCCCCTTCGGCTGTGGCTCTCAACATCTTCCCCTCTCTGTTTAAACAACACGCATGTGGCTTAGGGACCGTGACTGCCTTAGGTTGTCCAATAGTACATATGGTCTTTACCCGTTAAGTTGGTACCATTGCAATTGGATCTTACCCGTCACTGACTACCCGTCCAGTATAGAGCCACACATGTGGAGAGGTCTTTGTACCAGCGGGGGTGGGTGAGGTTCTTTGCCTCACCTCTGTTGGCCCCCCAAATTTTAGCTGGACGATCATGACACGCAGAAGGGAGGAAGATACACCAAGCCAATTGATGGCTCCTTTTGGAAAAATTGTACCACCGATGACATCATCAGCAAATATACCCCAACACTACCACAAGTCGCTGCACCAACAGATAGTTCACAATGCATTTAGGTGAGTTCACAATGTGTCCAGGCAAGTTCTGCAAGCAGTACAGGGATGGCTATTGCAGAAGCTGTAGATTGGTATTATCTTTGATTTCACCTGCACTGGGATGAAGATAGGAACTCTGGCAATAATGTCTAAAGAAAAAAATTATGTAATATTCCAGAAGGCACTAAAACCAAAAAAAAATTATGTAACATTCCAGAAGGCACATCAAAAACCAAAGTGGCCCAAAAAGCAGTCATTGAGGATGAAGTCTCTCACTTTCCTCTGTAAGGTTCCTGACCTCCATAAAATGAGAATAGGGATTTATTGGGTCAAATGAGTTCTTCAAAACCCTGCAGAGTGTAGCCAATGGGTTATTGGGTTTTTTCATTACTCCAATTCACATCAAGAATCTATACTCCACAGACAGTAGGCCTCAAATTGGAGAAGCAGAGCAGTATTAAAGTCAGGGTTATTTGATCACTCATGGTTCACAGAATGGGTGTCCAGGCCACCCTGACTTTAGGCAAATGAGAGGAAAGGGAGATTATTTTGGACACTGTCTTGGGCTGTGCCCCTCAAGGAAACGTCAAGCCAGAGGTTATGATGAGTGTCTATATGGAAGAAGATGAGGGCCATTTGGGAGTGTTTTGGTTTTCATTGTGGTCATTTATGTGGCAGTAGGAAAAGATGACTGGGTCCACCAGGGCTTGAACTCTGGTGTGATTCCTCTTAGAGACTGAGTTCTGGAACTGACCTCAGAGAAGTATTGCCATGATTTGTGTTGGGATTTTAGGCGGCCACCCATGAAAGTCGCCCTTTGAAACTGAGATCTAGGCCCGGGGTGGCTTTCCACAGAGCACTGGGAATCTCAGACAGAATATCATATGATGTTATTTTGAAATACTTGCCAGACATAGTTGAGAGTCAAAACACACATGGACCTCACATTGTAGACCTCAATTGGCCTGGCTTCATGTGACTATTTGGCCACTCTTTGGAAAGCCTTGCCTGTGAGAGTTCTCCAGAACTTTCATTGAAATGAGCTTCCTCAACATTGAATGATTCCTGAAAGAATTGAAACCCACAATGCCTCCAACTTCATCCTTGTAAAATGGCTAGATAAATACCATAAAATTTTTGAAATTCGCATGATGAGGTGGCACTGGAGAACCTTTGATGTCCTGTTGCTGATCATTAGTGTACCAGACAGTGCCTTGATTGATTGGGTATAATGAAAGTGGTGTAGAACAGAGATGCCGGTTAGATGGAGACTGCGGAGTAGTTGGCCCAGAGTTGTGGTGTGCAGGTGTGTGATAAAATATTTATGGTGGTGCCATGTGGATCTGCCATTGACTTCCAAATGGCTTTTAGCTAACATGGTGCACCCAGCAGACCCTTATATGCAAAGGCATCTTGTTATATGGAGAGGTTTCAGGGAAATGTTCAGAATCAGGTTGCTATTGTCAAGGGGGCAAGCTATGTGGGATAGAAGCCGGGTTAGTGAGTTCTCCTGGAGACTCTGACCCAGCACATGTCACAGAACTCCCTCCAACACTGTGTCCCAGTTGAACTCCTTGTATTTCTTGAAGCAAATACCAAACTCCCAGTTCAGCACCAAGAAACACCATGAAAATTGGAGGATGACTAAATGGCTTCACAGTCCACATGGTTAGACACTTTGGCCCACTGGACTCTGTTTACCTACAAAGAGAGAATTCAGCACTGCTGCCTCAGGTTCATTGGAAAATAAGAAACCATGTTCTCCAAGTCACATAGATTCAGACCCAGCTTTGATGGTTTCACTACAAATGAAGACAAAGCTCCTGACAACAATATATATTTCAAGTGCCACACCTCAGAGGCAGATTCTCCAGAAGTCTTTTTTCCAGCAGAGCTCCATGGTTGTGGAGTGTTTACCCAATCCCTTACTTCTGGAAACTCCTCTACCTGCTCCCAGGTTGAGAACTCCTGAGAATTTTCCATTCCAGATATGTATTCACAGATTTTCTAACTCTTCTTCTCTAATTGTGTCTCACTTGGGGCAAAGGTAATGTCAAGGCATTGTTCTAGGTGAGAGTGGGAAGATTATTGTGTAGCACATATTTGCATACACATTGGATACATTATCCTATTTTCCATTTGCAATACTGAATTTCTGACACTAACCCATACCCTACTAGACTATGACTACTATCCTAAAATGATGGAGAAAAAGAAACCTAACAGAATAGAAATACAGGCCTTTTGTAGGAGGCATGGTGTATACTTGGATTTTCCTTTTCCTTTATCAAGGATATGTGTTATAAATCTAGTCAACTTTTCATTGTAATATTTCTCCATGAGTTTTCAAAGTTAACACATATGTAAATTCCTGTCTCCTTTTCTCTGTAGCCTCTTTAGAACATGTATATTTTTATGCATATATAGACTCCTACCTGGTAACACACGTAAATTCTTGTGATCTCACTAACTTTGGAATATACAAATTATGAGAATAGATCACTTCCCCTAAATACTGATGGAACTGAAAATTCAAACTATTGGTGAGCTTCCTAGTGAACAACATCATACATAAATCCATGTTCAGTAAAATGAATATTTTTAGATATGTGGATGATATATATTTCATGATAAATTTCGATTGGCATATATATTGCTACATTTTATTGTGTGTGTGTGTGTGTATATATATATATATATATATATATATATATATATATACCAGATTTTCCAGATTTTCCAAAATATGAAATATATGTGTCTTATTATACACTCCCTAAATTCATTCAAGTTCATGTATGCGATTTAAAATCAACATTTTACATGATTATCATCAGTCTGGCTGGGCACAATTCAGGAGCCAATTGTCAAAAGAAACAAACTTTATTTTTAGAACCACACAAGCCAAACAAAACAGCTTCTCAGGAAAAACCCTCAGAGCCCAACTGCCACCACAGTCTTTCCACAAGCCTCTCCCTCAACCACAAGCCTCCTCCTTTTGAGGCCAATTGGCTGGGTCACATGGGCGGAGCCAAAAAAGTCCACCAATGAGCAGCTCCGTTGTCTGAAAGGGCAGGGAAACATCCCATTGAGCATCACCACAGAGGAGCCAATCAGCTAGATGTTGCTGGGGCCGCTGTGGAGCCAATCATCAGCCGGCAGCTGGAAGTTTGCTGGCAGCTGGAGGTTTCCTGGGGCCCCTTTGGCTGTGGCTCTCAACATCTCCCCCTCTCTGTTTAAACAACGAGCATGTGGCTTAGGGACCATGCCTGCCTTAGGTTGTGCAGTAGTACATATGGTATTTACTGGAGACCCTTGGCTGTGGCTATCAACAGGATTTGTATGTACCATTCACTGAAGTTAGTTTTCAGTACTAGGAAACAAATATGTATTTCAGGTGGATAAATATTTCTGAGAAAAATCTTGTGAAAAGTTGATTATAAATCCACATACTTGAACATAAATGAATTTAGGGAGTGTAAATAAGATACATATATTTCATATTTTGAAAAATCTGGAGAGAGAGAGTGTGTGTGTGTGTGTGTGTGTATACACACACAGACACATACAGATATTAAAATGTAGCAACATATATGCAAATCTAAATTCACTATGAAATATACATCAATCACAGATCCAAAAATATTCAATTTTCTTAACAGGGATTTATGTATAATGTTTTTCTACTAGGAAGCTCACCCATTATTTGAATTATCAGTTCCAACAGCGTTTAGGAGGAGTGATGTCTTCTCACAAATTGTATCTCCCAAGTCAGTCACCTCACAAGAATGTAGGTGTGACACCAGGTAGGATTTGATATGTGCATATAAAAATACATGTGCTGAATAGGCTACAGACAAAGGGAGACAGGAATTCACATATTTGTTAACTTTAAAAACACATGGAGATCTATTTCAATTAAAAATAGACTGGATTTATAACACCTGACATTTATCATGCAAAAGGCAAGATCAATTATACACCATGCCTCCTCTGAACTGCTTGTATTTCAATTCTGTTTGTGTTACTTTTCTGCATGATATTAGAATTAGTAGTCAGAGTCTAGTAGGGTATGGGTTCGTGTCAGGGATTCAGTATTTCGAATGGAAAATTGGAAAATGAATCCAATGTGTATGCAAATACGTGCTACACACAAAAAATTCCCACTTTCATTCAGAACAATGGCTTGAAATAACCACGCTCCATGTAAGAAACAATTAGAGGAGAAGAGTTAGAAAATCTGTGAATACATACGTAGAATGGAAAATGCTCATTAGTTCACAACCTTTGAGGTGGAAGAGACGTTTCCAAACCTTAGGGACAGGGTAAAACTCCACAAACATGGATCTCTGCTGGCCTAAACACTTCTGGAGATACTGACAATGAGGTTGGGTACTTGAAATATATGTTGTTTTCAGAAGCTTTAGCTTCCTTTGTAGTGAGACCATCAAACTTGGGTCTGCATTTTTGTGACCTGGAGGACATGAATTCTTATTGTCCAATGAACATGAGGCAGCAGTGCTGAATTCACTCTTTGTAACTAAACTGTGGCCAATGGGGGATAAGTGTCTCCCCGTCTGGACTTTGAAATCATTTGGTCATCCTCCACTTTTCGTGGTGTTTCTTGCTGCTGCAGTGGGTGTTTTGTATTTGGTTCATGACATACAAGGAGTTAAACTGAGACACAATGCTGGAGGGAGTCCTGTAACGTATGGTGTGTCAGGGTCTGCAGGAGAATGCACCAACCATGCTTCTATCCCCCATTGCTTGACCCCTTTACCATAGGAACTTGATTCTGAACATTGCCCTGAAAACTCTCCATGTAACATGATGCCTTTACATACAAAGTTCTGCTAGCTGCACCATGTCAGTCACAAGCCATTTGGAAGCCAATGTAAGATCCACATGACCCCACCACAGATGTATTGTCACACACCTGCACACAACTGCTCTCGGCCTGCCATAAATACTGCTCTGCTTCTCCAATTTGAGGCCTACTTACTGTCAGGTATAGATTCTTTATGTGATTTGGCATCATGAGACAACCCAAGCAGTTCTGCAGGACTTTGAAGAACTCATTTGATCCAAAGGATCCCTATTCTCACTTGATGGAGGTCAGGAACCAAACAGAAGAAGGCAAGAGACTTCATCCACAATGACAGATTTTTTGCCATTTTGGTTTTGGATGCACACATGGGATCTTCTTTAGATCTCTCAGGAGCTGAGAATCTTAGCCACAGCCTCAAACAGGGCCTAGTGTCTGACTAAGACACATCCCTTTCCAGAGCAATTAAGCAAAGAGCCACAGGTGATGCCCATTCATTTCCATTTGAAAACTGTTTCTTCACGCTTCACAAAGGGGTGGCCTGAGGCAAAGACCTTCCTGACATTCAAGGCAACAGAAACATAGATAAGCAAATGGAGCCAAGCAGGGTTTCTCCACTGAGACTTTACTGGTCACACTGATATCTGAGTTTTCTGAGATGTTCCCATTCCCTTCAGCTATCAAGGACATGGCCATGTCACAGAGTTTGGAGGTGGTACATATCTTGGACAATAAACCATGATACTATTCTGGAGAGTAGCCAGAATTCAGGAAGAAAACAGCAACTTAGGAAGTTAGTAGGTGTTTCCCATCCATAAGGCAAGCAACAGTCCATTAATCAATTGTGCAGGATGAATGCTGTGAAGCTTTCTACTAGACAGGACACCTCCATTGATGCATTCTCGTTTCTAATGTCTAAAACCACGGACACAGTGGCTACACAGACATAGAAACACTCGCCTTGTCTATAGACTTACTAGAAACAGTCGACTCCAAACCAAACCAACCACCTTTCCTACCTATTCTCAGAACATGAAACAAAACCGCAAACTCACACCCACAACCAAAAAGGCACCTCCTTCCCAAAAATAGGTCTTTAACTATCTGGAGTGTCCTCTGACTGGTGGGCCATACTATGTTCCACTCGAAATGGCCTGTCTGGTCTCAGATCTTGTCTCCTTGGCCAACTCTGTTATTCTGCGAGGAGCCTGCTGTTAGCCACAACCTGCTGTCTCAAGAAAGGCCCCTCTTCAGAGCTCTACTGGCATTTGGCCATCCTCACATCAGTAGGTACCAAGAAGGCCTGACTCTGTACTTGGTAAATCCAAACAAGTGAGCAAACTGGGACTGGGACTGGGAATGGCTCTTGGTGCCTGGCTTCTTGCATCCCAATTTCAGAGAGTTCCATCACCAAGGAAATGAGGTATGTCACTTTCTTTGCAACTGAATGAGGTCACTGCCTTGGCAACAACTTTGTCCTAAGACTTGCTTCCAATGGTTCCATGAGTTGGAGGGTGCCCCTACTTCCTGTGACAATTTGACTAGTTAGAATGGTATATCAAAATAGACACCATGGAACAGCTCTACACGCAGGCCTGGTTAGGTTCATCTTCTCTACATTAAGAAGAGAGAGTCTGATGCATACACATCCCTTCATCCTGTCCAGGTTGTTTGCCATGGAAGATGGCTTTTGCTTATGCAGGTCCTTCATAGCTGCCTACATCTTCTCCAGGGATCATTTCTGCATCGAACTTTGAGGTTCTCAGCAGTTGGAAGATAACCTACATCCCTAATTGAAAGAATAGCCCTGTCCCTGCTCTTTTGTAATGTTAGATTGAGGCAACAGTGTATGGTTAGGGTTAATAACACGTTCGATTTGGGTTAGGAATCATTCTGCGGGATGAATAAGGTTATTGGGAACCTGCAATATATAGAAATATAGTGGTTAAATATAAGTATGAAAACAGAAATCTAGGTAAGATTTGAAGCTCAGAAGTGCATTTGGCAATAGATTGGGACACGTAGCTTTGAATTATGTTCTGCATACATGTTTCAGAAAAATCGATATACAATGGCATAGGACCTTGTACCTCAGATGATTGAATGTAGTAGAGTACATCCACTCAAAAAGGGATAGTCGATAGGATCAGGAAGATAGTCAGTATGTTTCGGAAGAAGATAGAGTATAGGATTTGGACCAAAGTTCATTAGCAATAGGGTTTCGGTTAGAGAGTGAATGTCAATGTCAGCACATGTGAAGGGTCAGTCACAATGTTGAACTGGAAAAAATATGTAGGAAAGTAGATATCAATAGAGACATTAGGAAATCAGGCAAAGTATAAAGTGAGTGAAAAAACTAGACATTTCCAATAGTTTTGAGGTTGAATATATAATCTTAGGAAGAAACAAAAATGTGGTCACCAATAGGATTGACATTTGAGAGCATTAGGCAACCTGGATAAGGATGTTTTTAGTAATCCATGTTCAGTTTCCATTTAGGCTTTGGTACAATCATACGTGTGACTTTTGCATTTTGTGTCCAGAATATTACTATGATAACATGCATATGTAGATCAGGTGACATGAGTATTTCTTCCACCATTTCTGGGAGCAATATTTAGAAGACTAATAAATTAGTATTGGGGGTACTAAGAGGTGTACCCTGTGTCTATGAATATAGAGATAATGCATGAATAGACAATATAGTGAATAAATAATATAACTGGTTCCACTTTAAATAATGGAATAAACTGATATAAGAGAATATATAAAAAATACTATATTGTTATAAAATCATTCATTCCAACCAGTTATACATCTAGTGGTGATATTATAGTTATGGTTTATCATGAAGTGAGTGTCAGTTTTGCTTCAAAAGTGATAAAAAAAATCAAAAATAATATATTTCGAAAGAAGTCTCATTATAAGACCAGTCAAGAAACCTGGAAGAATCCATGTGTTCTGAAGCAGGAAGTGATTGAAAGTGAAACAAATGCCTATAAGTTTGCTAACTTGTGGATGAAATATATATCCTATGATGTGCATAAATTGAAGAAATAGTAATGTACCAGTGTTGAATTAAAATGAATTTCAAAATACACATCATGTCACATAGGAATGTACTTGCATTGATGTTAAACTGGGTCAGTTACTGTAGAATTATTAGTATTTGTATGCAACATTAACTGAAGTTAGTTTTCAGTACTGGAAACAATATGTATTTCAGGTGGATGAATATTTCTGAGAATGATCTTGTGAAAAGTTGATTATAAATCCATATACATGAACATGAATGAATTTAGGGAGTGTATATAAGACACATATATTTCATATTTTGAAAAATCTGGAGAGTGTATGTATATATATATATATATATATATATATACAAAAAACACACACAGGCAATAAATTAGCAATCAAATTTATCATGAAATATATATCCTCCACAGATGCAAAATTATTTCTTTTAGAACATGTATTTATGTATAATGTTGTTCTTCTAGGAAACACACCCCTAGGTTAAATTTTCAGTTCCAACAGAGTTTAACAGGAGTGATCACTTCTCACAAATTGTATTTGCCAAATTAGCCACCTCACAAAATGTAGGTGTGATACAAGGTAGTGTTCTATATGTGCATTTAAAAATACATGTGCTGAATAGGCTACAGAGAAAGGGAGATAGGTATTCACATATTTGTTAACATTAAAAACACATGGAGAACTATTTCAATTAAAAATTGACTAGATTTATAACACCTACATTAATCATGCAAAAAACAAGTCCAACTATACACTATGATTCCTCTGAACTGCTTGTATTCCTATTCTGTTTGTGTTATTTTTCTCCATCATATTAGGAGTAGTAGTCAGAGTCTATTAGGGTATGCGTTAGTGTCAAGGATTCAGTATTTCGAATGGAAATATGGAAAATGACTCTAATTGGTATGCAAATATGTGCTACACAAAAATGTTCACACTCTCATCCAGAAGATTGCCTTGACATTACCTTAGTTCCAAGTAAGATACAATTAGAGGAGAAAAGTTAGAAAATCTGTAAATACATATCAGGAATAAAAAATGCTCAGGAGTTCACAAACTTGTAGGTGGTAGAGGAGTTTCCAAAAGTAAGGGACAGGGTAAACACTCCACAAACATTGAGCTCTGCTTGTGTAAAGACTTCTTGAGAAACTCTCTGAGGTTGGGCTCTTAAAATACATGTTGTTGTCAGGAGCTTTAGCTTCCTTTGTTGTGTGACCATCAAATCTGGGTGTGCAAATATGTGACCTGAAGGACATTGTTTCTAATTTTCCAATGAAAATGAGGCAGCAGTGCTGAATACTCTTTTTGTAGTTAAACTATGGCCACTGGGGTGTAAGTGTCTCCCCAGGTTGACTGTGAAGCCATTTGGTCATGCTCCAATTTTCGTGGTGTTACTCCTTGGTGCACTGGGAGGTTGGTATTTGCTTCATGAAATACAAGGAGTTCAACTGGGACACAGTGCTGGAGGGAGTTCTGTCACGTGTGGAGGGACACAGTCTGCATGAGAATGCACCAACCAGGATTCTGTCCCACATAGGTTGCCCCTTTGTCCATAGCAACCTGATTCTGAACATTGCCCAGAAACCTATCCATATAACAAGATGCCTTTACATATAAGGGTCTGCTGGCTGTACCCTGTCAGTCACAAGGCAATTGGAAGCCAATGGCAGATCCACATGCCCCAACACACATGTTTTATCACACACCTTCACACCTATGCTCTAGTCCCACTAATGAACAGGCTCCAACATACTGGCATCACTGTTCTACACAATTTTCATGAAACCCAGTCAGTCAAGGCACTGTGAGATACACTCATGATCAGCAACAGGACATCCAAAAGTTTTCCAGTGCCACCTGGTTATGGGAATTTCAAAAGTCTCATGGTATTTATCAAGCCATTTTTTGAGGATAAAGTTGGAGGCTCTGTGGGTTTCAATTCATTCAGGAACCATTAAATGTTGAAGAAGCTCATTTCAATGAAAGATCTTGAGAACACTCACAGGCAAGTCTTCCCAAAGAGTGGCCAAAAGGTCACATGAAGTCAGGCCCATTGAGGTCTACAATGTGAGGTCCATGTGTGTTTTGACTCTCAACTGTGGCTTTAAAGAATTTCAGAATAAAATCATGTGATATCCAGGCTGAGATTCCCAGTGCTCTGGGCAAAGCCACCCTGCACCTAGATCTCCCTGCACCACAATTAATACCTGAGATCTAGGTTGCATGGCCTAGTAAAATCCAAACACAATTCATGACAATACTTCTCTGATGTCACTTCCAGAATTCAGTCTCTAAGGAGAATCATACCAGAGTTCAAGCCCAGGTGGACCCAGTCATCTGTTCCAAGCGCCAAACAAATTACCACAATTCAAAACAAAATGCTCCCACATGCCCCTTATCTTCTTCAATTTGAGGCCAAATGACTGTGGGGTTTAGATTCTTTATGTAAATTGGATTCATGTGAAAACCCAAGCACCTATGGGCTAAACTCTGCAGGGCTTTAAAGAACTCATTTGACACAAAGGATCCCTATTTTCACTTGATGGATGTCAGGGCCATTAGAGAGGAAGGTGAGAGTCTTCATCCACAATAACTGCTCTTTTGGCCATTTTGGTTTTGGATGCACCCATGGGATCTTTCTTTAGATCCATCAGGTGCTGAGAATCTAAGCCACAGCCTCACACAGGGCCAAGAGGCTGATTCAGACACATCTCTTTCCAAAGCAATTAAGCAAAGAGCAAAACACACACAGACATTATAAAGTGGCAATATATATGCCAATTGAAATTCATGATGAAATATATATCGTCCACAGATCCAAAAATATTAATTTTACTGAACATGGATTTATGAATAATGTTGTTCAACTAGAAAGGTTACCCTTAGGCTGAATTTTATGATCCAATAGCGTTTAGGAGGAGTGATCTCTTGTCATAATTTGTATCTGCCATGTCAGCCACCTCACAAGAATGTATATGTGATACCAGGAAGGATTCAATATGTTTATATAAAAATACATGTGATGAATAGGCTACAGAGAAAAGGATACAGGAATTCACATATTTATTAACTTTAAAAACACAAGGAGAACTATTTCAATTAAAAATTAACTAGATTTATAACACCTACCCTACATAATGCAAAAGGCAAGTCCAACTATACACCATGCCTCTTCTGAACTGCTTGTATTTCTATTGTGTTTGTATGCACTGTGGGTTTCAAGAACCATTAAATGTTGAGGAAGCTCATTTCAATGAAACTCTGGAGAACTCTCATAGGCAAGGCTTCCCAAAGAGTGACCAAAAGGTTAGATATAGCCAGGCCCATTGAGGTCTACAATGTGAGGTCCATGTGTGTTTTGACTCTCAACTATGGCTACCAAGTCTTTAAGAATAAAATCATGGGATATCTTTGCTGAAATTCCCAGTGCTCTGTGGAAAGCCACCCTCGGCCTTGGTCTTAGTTTCCAAGGGCGACTCTCATGCTTGACCTCTTAAAATATCACCACAATTCATGGCAATACTTCTTTGAGTTCAGTTCCAGAAGTCAGTCTCTAAGGGGAATCACGCAAGAATTCAAGCCCAGGTGGACCCAGTCATCTCTTCCAACCGTCACACAAATGACCACAATTAATACCAAAACACTCTCACATGGCCCTCCTCTTCTTCTATAAAGGCACTCATCATAACATCTGGCTGGAGGTTTCCATGAGGGGCACAGCCCAAGACAGTGTCCCAAATAAGCTCCCTTGCCACTCATTTGCCTAAATTCAGGGTGGCTTGGACACCCTTCTTGTGCACCAGGAGTGATCTGAAAGGGTAAAATAAATTGAAATTAAAGTGTAAAAGTTGAAGTGTAAAAGACCGGGTTTTGTAAAGTTTCTAAGCTGCAAGGCCTGAGTTAAAATGTAAAGGACCAGGTATTGTTAAGTTCCTATGCTACATGCAAAACCTGAAATTCCTGTAGCTTGTAGTACAATTCCGGACTGCCCAGTAAATATTCCCCCTGACCGCCTGGTTGTTTAATAACCTAGGACCCTGTGTGGCCTGGCACATAGGCATCGCAAGGCCTAAACCAATCTGTTTGAATGTGTACCTCGCTTTAGAACTCACCTATCACTCCCGCCTGACCTGTTCCTGCCAATGAATGAACTAATCATGTTTAGGAATTGTTGTTTGATTTTTCTGCGGTGTATGTTCATTTCTTAAAGGAGACTGTGATATATGTAAAGTCCCGCCCTCCCCAAAAAGTGTACTTAAGCACTGCTCAACCCCTGCTCGGGGCTCTGGGCTGCTCTCCCTTCTTGAGTGAGCACGTAGCCCCAGCATGCTGGATTGGATCCTCAATGAACGCCTTTTTCTGTTGCATGAGCCGCGTTCTCTTGGTGGTCTCTTCCTCCGACGTTCACCGGACCCTTACATTTGGTGCGTTGGCCAGGAATCACGCAGCATAGGACAAGGACACACCAACAGACCCCTCTGGAGGTAAGTAAGGCGCTTCTTTTCATTTTTCCTTGTGATAACTCAGAGCTTTTTGTTCAGGTTCCATTTTTCCGTTTTTGGTTTGGGTTGGCAGAGTGGCTTCCAGCGGAGAATGTAAGTTCCCCCTGTCAGTGGTGGACAAACGTGTCCTAAAGCCACAGGCCATGTCCTTGCAAGGGATGCCTTGGAGGACTCGGGGAGTGACGGATGTGCTCTCATTAGGTGAGGAGGGACGAATGAGCCCACATTAGGTGACTCTGCTGGCAACCCATCATATCTTGCTGACTACTTTTTTCTCTCAGGTTGAATTCACTGTCTGTCTTTGTGGTCTAACCCATCAGGTTTTGACAGTTACTAGGTTCTAATCTTTACTTTTGAACTCGTGTTAAATGTTAACTGTGTGTACATGTTTGTGTCACGTTTGTATTGTCCTTGTCTCTGTTTGAGAAACTCTCATTATGGGACAAAGCCATTCCATGCCTCTTTCCTTGAAGCCATTCCTTGTCCCTGCCTCCAATCCGACCCCTTCACCCAGGATCCTATCACTCAAACCTTCTACTCCTCCTCCTCTTCCCTCCATTCTCTCTGAGTCACAAGATTGTAGATCTTGGGGTTGTGAACAAACGGGAGCTGCATGATGGTCTTTGTGTGTCATTTTATCTGTGTTTCTGTTAAATGTGATGGCATTGTTTGGTCCGATGCAGAGTCCCGAGTTCCAACCTGCATTACATATGTGGAAGTTACTTTAGCTAAATTTTAAACTAATGCTTCTCCTGTGAGGGACCAAAAGTCAATAGAACCGCCAGTTTTTCTGTTCTCACCTTTTCACCTCTCTTAGCTGTGCTTTAAAGAACTTTGATAAACTTTACTCCCCTTTGTTAAGCAACATTACGGAAGCAGTGATTTCTTTTCTTCCCGTAGTTGGATTGAGCATGCCCACTGCAGAGGGAAATGTCTGGGGTCTAAGAACTTTGATATCTCGCTTAAACTTTTCTCAAAACCCTGTTCTCATTATTAAATTGGCATTAATTGGCTTTGGGATGGGAACCAAGCCTTCAGTCATAAATTTTGACACCCCAGAGGGGACTTTAAATAAACCCCACTCTGCCCTCTTGGGGAAGCCTAGCACTCAAAACAACTGAAGCAGAGAATGAAATTTTTGGGAGCTGACTACTGCAAAGTTGGGAGACATAGAATATGCCTGGTGCCTGGGGTCAAAGCAAACCAGAGGAACTAATCCTGTAAGTAAATGGTGAGGCTAAGGGACTCCCAGCAGCTGCCAGATCCATTTTGCTGTGGGGAACTCCCTTATTCCTTACGTGCACTTTAAGGATTTCTCCACCTCTGTTTACTTAACAAAAGGGACAATGAATGCATTAATATGTTGATATTATAGATTGTTTCTTGGGGATGATCTAGGGTGAATGTGTATCTAGAAATGATTTTTTTTTATTTTAACCATCTGGTATCTAAATGGGTTTCTAAAGCATTGCACTATCTTACAGTTAAAAGTTGGGTTTAAACAATTGTTTAGTTTGATTTCAGGTAGTTCATGCTAGGAAACTTAAATACTTAGGGTAAAAAAAAAATAAAGAGTTTTAATTTTGAACTAGACAGCCTGAAAAAATTTCACTAGATATATCAGTGCATTAACTTGGGAAGAGATAATAAATTATGATATGGTATCTATTCCCATCAGTGTGTAAGATTTTAAAAAATGGTACTAAATTAAAACGTTGGTCTGGCTTATTGAAATGACATTAATTAGCAACAGTCTTGGAAATTTTTAAAGCTTAATTTCGGATACACATGGTAGCATGTGGTTCTTTTTAAAATTTTTTCAGCCAATTTAATTTAACTTAATACTATTAGAAACTTCATAACAAAGAAAGGGGCTTAATGATCCTATAGAAACTTCTTCTGATGGTGGCATTAATATTATCAAAAAATGATCCTATTTTCAGTTTTGTGTGAGCAAGTTTTTCTAGTGTAGAAAAATCTAAAGAAATAAAATTTTGAGAATTACATCTTAAACTTGCATCAAAATTTTCAACATCCAAACCTGGAAATTATGACTTATAGATAAATG
This sequence comes from Callospermophilus lateralis, assembly GCF_048772815.1. Lineage (NCBI taxonomy): Eukaryota > Metazoa > Chordata > Mammalia > Rodentia > Sciuridae > Callospermophilus > Callospermophilus lateralis. Next base: position 111,301 of record NW_027512536.1, on the reverse strand, counting down.
CCTTAGGCGTGAGGTTTCTTCTCAGAATTCCAGTCTTTCCAGTTTTCCAGACCTCAGCCAGGACTTACTTTGATATGCAAATAAAAGAAGCCTGCAGCACTCAGCAGGAGACAGATAAAAAAGAGTAAATGTGTCTTTTTACCTGAACTCAAACTAGACCTAACCAAAAAAGTATATAATATGGTATTTACCAATTACTGGCCAGTCATCATTTTTAGGACTCTTGCTTTTCTTAGATTCTGTAATTTTTTTTTTGAGCTCATGATCTTGATTCTGCTGATGGGTTAATGTTTTCTGATCAGTTCTATTTTTGATCGACTCTGGAGTTTTCAGCATTGCAATGGAGATTTCACCTGAAAAAAGCTACAAGGCCTTTACTATTGTGTTATGTGTTACATTTGTGTTACGTGTTGTATGTTGGTATGTCTGTATGTGTGTATGTCCATATATCATGCAGGGATATGACAATTGACAGATGAGGAGCGCTCATGAAAAATTTAAAAATGTATCCAAATGTCTTTGATTCACGTGATTCATATGTTTTAATTCAAATTGGGTAAACAGATAAAAATAAAGATGTCTTTAAAATTAGGCCAATAAGTTTTCTAGGTTTTCAAAAAGGCCCTAATAAAATGTAGTTGTCTATAAAATAATCTGCTTAAATTCAGAAATTGAAAAGCATTGTATTGAAATGTGAACAGAAAGAGGTTAGTAGATGGAAAAGAGAAACTAAAAGGTTCTAAATATAGATATAATAGAGGAAAAACGTGTTTCTGGATAAGAGAGTCTATATGATTAAGTAATTAAAAGGGTTTAAGTAAATAATAAAAAAAGGTGTGTGTAACTTGGTTATATGTGTAAGTTTTGAGCAAGTAATCTTAAAAAATTAAACAGCTGGTAAAACAAGTACTGTTTTTATAAAATTGTGCCATGTTATTTCTTTAAAATCTAAACTTGTTTAATACAAAAACATCAATGTAATTGTGGTGTTAATGTGTTCATATCTTCCAGGTATACAAGTCTGTAAGGTAGAAGCTTGAAAAGACCATTGTATCAAGCTGGTGTTCTAAGGTTGTATGGTAATTCTAGGCTTAAAAGAAAAACATGTTGGAGTGTTGGAGATTTATGTATATCATTTGTGTTCTATAATTGGACTTGTTATCAATAAGATATGTACAGTTCCATGTTACTTTTTACACTGAGATACAATCTAAAAGTATTTTTAACTTAATGAGAGCCAAATCTGTGAAGGTTTTATTGTAAACTCAAAGGTAATGCCCATTCATTTCCATGTGAAAACTGTTTTCTTCAGGCTTCACAAAGGGGTGGCCTGAGACAAAGACTTTCCTGATATTCAGGGCAACATAACAATAGGTAATCAAAAGGCCCAAAGCAGGGTTTCTCCACTGAGACTTTACTGGCTACACTGATATCTGAGTTTTCTGAGATGCTTGCCATTCCCTTCAGCTACCAGTACATGGCCATGTCACAGAGCTTGGAAGTGGTACATATATTTGACACAAAATCATGAGCCTATTCTGGAGAGTGGCCAGAATTCAGGAAGAAAACAGGAACGTAGGAAGATAGTTGGTGTTGCCCATTGATAAGGCAAGCCACACTCCATTTATAAATTGTGCCGGATGAATGCTGGGAAGTTTTCTCCTTGAGAGGATACACCCATTGAGGCATTATCTTTTCTAATGTCTACAACCACGAAAACAGTGGGATACACAGACCTAAAAACACTCGCCTTGTCAAAGGACTAACTAGAAACAGTCCACTCCAAACCAAACACACCCCCTTTCCTAACTATTCTCAGAACAAAAGAAAAAACCACAAACCCACACCCACAGCCACAAAGGCACCTCCTTCCCCCAAGTGGGTCTGGAACTATCCAGAGTGTCCTCTGACTGGAGGGCCATACTATGTTCCCCAGAAATGGTCTGTCCTGTCTCAGATCTGGACTCCTTGGTCAACTCTGTGAAGTTGTCAGGAGCCAGCAGTGAGCCTCTATCTGTTTCCTCCGGAAGGGCCCCTCTTCAGAATTTTTCTGGAATTTGGCCATTCTCACATAAGTAGGTACCACAAAAGACTGACTCTGTCCTTGGAAAATCCAAACAAGTAAGAACACTGGAACTGGTGCTGGGACTGGGCCTGGGTGCCTAGATTCCTGGAACCCAAATTTGGAGAGTTCCATCAACAAGGATGTGAGGTGAGGTCACTTCCTTTAGTAACTGAGTGAGGTCACTGCCTTGGCAACCAACTTGTCCTAACATTTGCTTCCTAAGGTCTCATAGCATGGAGGATGTCCCTACTTCCTGTGACACTTTCACAAGTTAGAATGGTAAAGAAACAATAGTCACCTCTGAACAGCTCTCCACACAGGCCTCTCCTCTACATTAAGAAGAGAGAATCTGATTCAGACACAACCCTTCATCCTGACCAGGCTGTTTGCCATGGAAGATGCCTTTTGCTCTCTCAGATCCTTCATAGCTGCCTACATCTTCTCCAGGGTTCATTTCTGCATGGAACTTTGAAGTTTTCAGCAGGTGGAAGATCCCCTGCATTCCTGTATTGTAAGACCAAACCTTCCCTGCTTTTCTGAACACTTAGATTGAGGGAACAGTGTATGGTTAGGGTTAACAATATGTTCAATTAAAACCAAAATACTCCCACATGGCCCTCATATTCTTCCATGTAGACATTCATCATAACCTCTGGCTGGAGGTTTCCATAAGGGGCGCAGCCCAAGACAGTGTCCAAAATAAGTTCCCTTGCCCCTCATTTTCCTAAAGTCAGGGTTTCCTGGACACCCTTCCTGTAAACCAGAATTGATCAAATAGGCCTGCCAGTAATACTGCTCTGTTTCTTCATTTTGAAGCCTACTGACTGTGAGGTATAGATTCTTTATGTGATTTGGAGTCATGTGAGAACCCAAGCACTGCTGCAGGGCTTTGAAGAACTCATTTGTCTCAAAGGATCCCTATACTTACTTAATGGAGGTCAGGAACCTAACAGAGGAAGCAAGAGACTTCATCCAAAATGACTGATCTTTTTGCCATTTTGGTTTTGGATGCACACATGGGATCTTTCTTTAGATCCATCAGGTGCTGATAATCAAAGCCACAGCCTCTCTCAGAGCCGAAAGGATGATTCAGACACATCCCTTTCCAAAGCAATTAAGCAAAGAGCCACAGGTGATGCTCATTCATTTCCAATTGAAAGCACTTTTCTTCAGGCTTCACAAACTGGTGGCCTGAGGAAAAGACCTTCCTGACATTCAGGTCAACAGAACAGTAGGTAAGCAAAAGGCACAAAGCAGGGTTTCTCTACTGAGACTTTACTGGTCACACTGATATCCGAGTTTTCAGAGATGCTCCCAATTCCCTTCATCTATCCAGTACATGGCCATGTCACAGAACTCGACGGAGGTCCATATCTTGAACAAAAAAACATGAGCCTATTCTGGAGAGTGGACAGAATTCAGGAAGAAAACAGGAACTAAGGAAAGAAGTAGGTGTTGTCTACAACCACGAAAACAGTGGGATACACAGACCTTAAAACACTCGCCTTGTCAAATGACTTACTAAAAACAGTCCACTCCAAACCAAACATACTGCCTTTCCTACCTATTCTCAGAACATGATAAAAAAACACAAATTCACACCCACACCCACAAAGGCACCTCCTTCCCCCAAGTAGGTCTGTGACTATCCAGAGTGTCCTCAGACTGATGGGCCTTACTCTGCTCCCTCGAAATGGACTGTCCTGTCTCAGATCAGGTCTCCTTTACCAACTCTGTAAAGTTTTCAGCATCAATCAGTGAGTCACTACCTGCTTTCTCAGGAAAGGCCCCTCTTCAGAGCTTTCCTGGCATTTAGAAATCCACACATCAGTATGTACCAAAAAGACTGACTCTGTCCTTGGTAAATCCAAACAAGTGAACCCACTGGGACTGGGACTGGGACTGGCTCTGAGTGCCTGGCTTCCTGGATCCCAAGTTCAGAGAGTTCCATCACCAAGGAAGTGAGGTAGGTCACTTCCTTCAGGAACTGAATGAGGTCACTACCTTGGTAACCACTTTATCCTAACATTTGCTTCCAAGGGTCCCACGAGAGAGAGGCTTCCCCTACTTCCTGTGTCACATTCACAAGATAGAATGGTATATCAACCATAGGCACATGTTAACAGCTCTCCACACAGACCTGGTTTGGTCCATCTTCTCTACTTTAAGAAAAGAGAGGCTTATTCAGACACATCGCTTCATCCTGACCAGGTATTTTACCAAGGAAGATTACTGTTGCTCTCTCAGGTCCTTCATAGCTGCCTACATCTTCTTCAGGGTTTATTTCTGCATGGAACTTGAGGTTCTCAACAGGTGGAAGATCCCCTACCTACCTGTATTATAACACCAACTCTGTCCCTGGTCTTTGTAAAGTTAAATTGAGGGAACAGTGCATGGTTAGGGTTAATAACATGTTCAATTTGGGTTAGGAATCATTCTGCGAGATGAATAATGGTATTGGGGACCTCCGATATTTACAAGCATATATAGGTGTAATATAAGTATGAATACAGAAATCTAGGAAAGATTTGAAACCCAGATGAACACTGGGCCCTTGATTGGGATACTTAGCTTTGAATTATTTCCGCAAAGTTGTCTCAAATAAATCGTTATACAATGGCATAGGACCTTGTACCTTGGATGACTGAATGAGGAAGAGATCCTCCAGACAAAAAGGGATAGTTCCAAAAGTTATTTAGATATAGGGTTTTGGTTAGAGAGTGAATGCAAATGTCAGCATATGTGAAGAGTCAGTCACAGTGATGAACTGGGGAAAATGTGTAGGAAAGCAGATATCAATAGAGACATTAGGAAATCAGGGAAAGTACAAAGTGAGTAATAGGATAAGACGTTTTTAACAGGGTTGAGTTTGAATATATAATCTTAGGAAGAAACAAATATGTAGTCACCAATAGGAATGATATTTGAGATCATTAGTTAATCAGGACATGGATGTTGTTAGTAATACATGCTCACATTAAATTTAGGCTTTGGTACAATCATAAGGGTGTCCGTTGCATTTTTTGTCAGGAATATTACTGTGATGAAATGTAAATGTATATCAGTTGACTACAGTATTTCTTCAAACATTTCTGAAAGCAACATTTTAAGACTTATAAATTAGTATTGGGGACACAAGTACGTGTACCCTGTGCCTATGATTATAAAGATGATGCCTTAATAGACCATACTGTAAATAAATAATATAACTTGATCAAACTTTAAATAATGGATTGAATTGATATCTGAAAATATATAGGAAATCTTATATTGATATACATAAGTTCATTCTAACCAGTTATACATCTAATGGTAATTTTAGCATTATGGTTTATCATGAAGAGTGTGGGAGTTTTGCTTCAAAAATGATTATGGAAATCGAAAATAATGTGTTTGGAAATAATCTCATGAAAAGTACAGTCAAGAAACATGGAGGAATACATATATTCTGAAGCAGGAAGTAATTGCAAGTGAACCAAATGCGTACAGATTTGTTAACTTGTGGACTGAAAAGTATTATCTTATAATGTCCATAAACTGAAGAAATAGTAATGTACCAGTGTTGAATAAAAATGAACTTCAAAATACACATCATGTCCCATAGGATTTTACTTGCATTGATGTTAAACTGGGTCAGTTACTGTACAAATATTAGGATTTGTAAGCACCTTTCACCGAAGTTAGTTTTCAGTACTGGGAAATAAATATGTATTTCATGTGGATGAATATTTCTGAGAATAATTTTGTGAAAATTTGATTATAAATCCACATATAGGAACATGAGTTAAATTAGTGAGTGTAAAATAAGACACATATATTTCATATTTTGAATAATCTGGAGGAAAAAATATATATATATATATATAAAGATACAAACACAGACATTAAAATGTAGTAATATGTATGCCAATCAAAATTCATCATGAAATATATATCATCCTCATATCCAAAACTATTCTTTTTACTGAGCATGGATTTATGTATAATGCTGTTCATCTAGGAAATTCACCCATATGTTGAATTTTCAGTTCCATCAGTATTTAGGGGGAGTGATCTCTTCTCACAATTTGTATCTTCCTAAAACAGCAAGCTCACAAGAATGTACGTGTGATACCAGGTAGGTAGGATACTAAATATGCATAATAAATTTCATGAGATGAATAGGGTACAGAGAAAGGGAGACAGAAATGTACATATGTGTTAACTTTAAAAACTCATGGAGAAGTATTACAATGAAAAGTTGACTAGATTTATAACACATTCACTTGATAAAGCAGAAGGCAAGTCCTAGTATACACCATGCCTCCTATGAACGGCCTGTATTTCTATTCTGTTAGGTTTCTTTTTCTACATCATATTAAGATTAGTAGTCAGAGTCTAGTATGGTATGGGTTAGTGACAGGGATTCAGTATTTCTAATGGAAAATAGGAAAATGAATCTAATGTGTATGCAAATATTTGCTAGACAAAAATCTTCCCACTGTCCTCCAAAACAATGCCTTGATATTTCCTTCGCCACAAGTAATACACAATTAGTGGAGAAGAGTTTGAAAGTCTGTGAATATATATCTGGAAAAGAAAATGCTCAGGAGTTCACAACCTTGGAGGTGGTAGTGGAATTTCCAAAAGTAAGGTACAGGGTAAACACTCCACAAACATGGAACTCTGGTGGCCTAATGAGTTGTTGAGAAACTGCCTCTGAGTTTGGGCCCTTGAAAAATTTGTTGTTGTCAGGAGCTTTAGCTTCCTTTGTATTGAGACCATCAAACCTGGGTCGGCATCTATGTGACCTGGATGACATGGTTCCTTATATGCTATTGAACATGAGGCAGAAGTTCTGAATTTTCCCTTTGTTAGTAAACTGAGGACACTGGGGTCTAAGTGTCTAACCATGTGATCTGTGAAGCCATTTGGTCATACTCCACTTTTCGTGGTGTTTCTTACTGCTGCACTGGGAGTTTGGTATTGGCTTCACGTAATACAAGGAGAAAAACTGGGACACAGTGCTAGAGGGAGTACTCTCACGTGTAGTGGATGAGGGTCTGCAGGAGAATGCACCAACCAGGCTTCTATCCCAAAAAGCTTGCACCCATGTCCATAGCAACCTGATTCTGAACATTGCCCTGAAACCTCTCCATATAACAAGGTCCCTTTACTTGTAAGGTTCTGCTGGCTGCACCATGTCAGTCACAAATCATTCGGAAACCAATGGCAGAACCACGTGTCCCCACGACAGATGTTTTATCATACACCTGCCCACCACTGCTCTGGGCCCACTAGTCAGCAGGCTCCAACTTTCTGGCATCTCTGTTCTCACCATTTTCATGAAACCCAGTCAATCAATGCAATGTCTGGTACACTCGTAATCAGCAACAGATATCCAAAGGTTCTCCAGTGCCACCTGTTCATGGGAATTTAAAAAATTCATGGTATTTATATAGCCAATTTTCAAGGATGAATTTGGAGGCACTGTGGCTTTCAATTTATTCAGGAACCATGAAATGGTGAGGGAGATTATTTCAATTAAAGCTCAGGAGAACTCTCAGAGGCAAGGCTTCCCAAAGAGTGGCCAAAAGGTCACATTAAGCCAGGCCCATTGAGGTCTACAATTGAGGTCCATGTGTGTTTTGACTCTCAACAATGGCTGCCACGTCTTTCTGAATAAAGTCATGTGATATCCTGGCTGAGATTCCCAGTGCTCTTTGGAAAGCTATCCTGGGCCTAGATCTCAGTCTCCAAGGGCAACTCTCATTTGTGGCCTCCTAAAATCCCAACACAATTCATGTCAATACTTCTCTGAGTTCATTTACAGAACTCAGTCTCTAAGGGGAATCACTCCAGAGTTCAAGCCCATGTGGACCCAGTCATCTCTTCCAACTACCACACAAATGACCACAATTAAACCAAAACACTCCCACATGGCCCTCATCTTCTTCAATATAAACTCTCATCATAACTTCTTGCTGGAGGTTTCCATGAGGGGCGCAGCATAAGACAGTGTCCAAAATAAGCTCATTTGCCCCTTATTTGCCTAAATTCAGGGTGGCCTGGAAACCCTTCCTGTGAATCAGGTGTGATCAAATAGGCCTGCCATAGGCCTGCCATTAATACTGCTCTACTTCTCCAATTTGAGGCCTACTCTCTGTGGGGCATAGATTCTTTATGTGAATTGGGGTCATGAGAAAACCCAAGCACCTATGGGCTACCCTCTGCAGGGCTTTGAAGAACCCATTTCAGTGAGTCTAGGAGTTGGACCAAAAGTTCTTTAGATATAGGGGTTTTGTTAGAGAGTGAATGTAAATGTCAGCATATTTCAAGAGTCAGTCACAGTGATGAACTGGGGAAAATGTGTAGGAAATCAGATATCAATAGAGACATTAGGAAATCAGGCAAAGTACAAAGTGAGTGATAGGATGAGACATTTTTAACAGGGTTCAGTTTCAATATTTAATCTTAGGAAGAAACAAATATGTACTCACCAATAGGAATGATATTTGAGATCATTAGTTAATCAGGACATGGATGTTGTTAGTAATACATGCTCACTTTCAATATAGGCTTTGGTACAATCATAAGTGTGTCCGTTGCATTTTGTGTCAGGAATATTACTGTGATGAAATGAATATATATATCAGGTGGCTAGAGTATTTCTTCCAATATTCTTAAAGCAATATTTTAAAGACTTATAAATTAGTATTTGGGATACAAATAGGTATACCATCGGTCTATGAATATAGAGATGATGCCTTAATAGACCATACTGTGAATAAATAATATAACTGGTTCAAACTTTAAATAATGGATTGAATTGATATCTGAAAATATATAGGAAATCTTATATTGATATACATAAATTCATTCTAACCAGTTATACATCTAATGGTAATATTAGCATTATGGTTTATCATGAAGAGTGTCTGAGTTTTGCTTCAAAAATGATTATGGAAATCAAAAATAATGTGTTTGGAAAGAATCTCATTAAAAGAACAGTCAAGAAACATGGAGGAATACATGTGTTCTGAAGTAGGAAGTGATTGAAAGTGAACTAAATGCCTATAAATTTGTGAAATTGTGGATGAAAGAATATATCCTATTATGTCCATAAACTGCAGAAATAGTAATGTATCAGTGTTGAATAAAAATGAACTTCAAAATACACATCATGGTCCCATAGGTGTCTACTTGCATTGATGTGAAACTGGGTCAGTCACTGTGGAAATATTACGATTTGTATGCACCATTCACTGAATTTAGTTTTTAGTACTAGGAAATAAATATGTATTTAAGGTGGATGAATATTTCTAAGAATTATTTTGTGAAAATTTGATTATAAATCCACATACACACACATGAGTAAATTTAGAAAGTGTATAATAAGACACATATATTTCATATTTTGGAAAATCTAAAGAGTAGATATCTATATCTATATAGATAGATAGATAGATAGATAGATAGATAGATAGATAGATACTCACATACACAGACATTAAAATGTAGCAATATATATGCCATTTGAAAATCATAATAAAATAGATATCATCCACGTATCCAAAAATATTCATTTTACTGAACATTTATTTATGCATAATATTGTTCATCTAGGAAATTCACCCATAGGTTGAATTTCCAGTTCCATCAGTATTTAGAGGGAGTGATCTCTTCTCACAATTTGTATCTTCCAAAATAATCAAGCTCACAAGAAATGTCACATGTAGATACCAGGTAGAATTCTAAAGATGCATTAAAAAATACATGTGATGAATAGGCTACAGAGAAAGGGAGACAGAAATTTACATATGTGTTAATTTTAAAAACTCATGGAGAAGTATTACAATGAAAAGTTGACTATATTTATAACACATACCGTTGAAAAAGCCGAAGGCAAGTCCAAGTATACACCATGCCTCCTATGAAAGGCCTGTATTTCTATTCTGTTAAGTTTCTTTTTCTCCATCATATTTGGATTAGTAGTCAGAGTCTAGTAGGGTATGGGTTAGTGTCAGGGATTCAGTATTTCAAATGGAAAATATGAAAATGAATCTAATGTGTATGCAAATATGTGCTACACAAAAATCATCCCACTCTCATCCAGAACAATGCTTTGACATTACCTTCGCCCCAAATAAGACACAATTAGTGGAGAAAAGTTAGAAAATCTGTAATACATATGTGGAAAGAAAAATGCTCAGGAGTTCACAAACTTGTAGGAGGTAGAACGGGTTACAAAAAGGGAGAGGGTAAACACTCCACAAACATGGAGCTCTGGGCCCAATGACTTTTTGAGAAACTGCCTCTGAGTCGGCAGTTAAAATATATAGTTGTTGTCAGGAGTTTTAGCTTCCTTTGTAGTGAGACCATCAATTCTGGGTCTCCACTATGTGACCTGGATGACATGGTTTTTTGTTTTCTAGTGAATAAGGAGCAGTTCTGAATTCTCTCTTTGTAGGTAAACTTTGGCCACGGGGTCTAAGTATCTAACTGTGTTGTCTGAAAAGCCATTTGGTCATTATCCACTTTCGTGGTGTTTTTTTACTGCTGCACTGTGAGTTTGGTATTGGCTTCACGAAATACAAGGAGTTCTACTGGGACACAGTGCTGGAGGATGTACTCTCACGTGTGGTGGGTTAGTAAAATGCACCAGTGAGGCTTCAATCCCACATAGCTTTTCAACTTGACAATAGCAACCTGATTCTGACCTTTGGCAGGAATCCTCTCCATATAACAAGATGCCCTTACATAGAAGGGTCTGCTGGCTGTACCATGTCAGTCACAAGTCTTTCTAAGCCAATGGCAGATCCACGTGGCCCCACCACAAATGTTTTTTTCACACACCTACACTCCTCTGCTCTAGGCCCACTAGTCTGCAGGCTCCAACTTTCTGGCATCTATGTTCTACACTTTTTTCATGAAACCCAGTCAATCAAGGCACTGTCTAGTACAATCATGATCAGGAACAGGACATTCAGAAGTTCTCCAGTGCAACCTGGTCATAGTAATTTCAAAAAATTCATGGTATTTATCTAGATATTTTTCAATAATGAAGTTGGAGGCACTGTGGGATTTAATTTATACAGGAACCATTAAAAGGTGAGGAATCTCATTTCAATGAAAGCTCTGGAGAACTTTCACAGGCAAGGCTTCCCAAAGAGTGGCAAAGGACATAGCCAGGCCATTGAGGTCTACAATGTGAATTCCATGTGTGTTTTGACTCTCAACTATGGCTGACAATCTTTCAAAATAAAATCTTGTGATATCCTGGCTGAGATTCCCAGTGCTCTGTGGGAAAGTCACCCTGGGCCTAGATCTCAGTTTCCAATGGCGAATCTCATGCGTGGCCTCCAAAAATCCCAACACAATTCATGGCAATACTTCTCTGAGTAAGTTCCACATCAGTCTCTAAGGGGAATCACAACAGAGTTCAAGCCCAGGTGGACCCAGGCATCTCTTCCAATGCCACACAAATGATGACAATTAAAACCAAAACACTCCCACAGGGCCCTCTTCTTCTTTTATATAGACACTAATCATAAACTCTAGCTGGAGGTTTCCATCAGGGGCACAGCCCAAGACAGTGTCAAAAATAATCTCCCTTGCCTCTCATTTGCCTAAAGTCAGGGTGGCCTGGACAACATTCTGTGAAACAGAAGTGATCATATAGGACTGGCTGTTAATACTGCTCCACTTCTCAAATTTGAGGCCTACTGACTGTGGGGTGGTATAGATTCTTTGTGTGAATTGGAGTCATGAGAAAACGCAAGGCACCTATTGTCCAGCCCTCTGCAGGGCTTTGAAGAACTCATTTGACACAAATTATCCCTATTCTCACTTGATGGAGGTCAGAAATATTACAGAGGAAGGCGAGAGGCTTCATCCAAAATGACTGATCTTTTTTCCATTTTGGTTTTGAATGCCCACATGGGATCTTTCTCTAGACCCATCAGGTGCTGAAAATCTAAACCACAGGCTCACACAGGGCCAAGAGGCTGATTCAGACAAATCTTTTTCCAAAGCAATAAAGTAAAAAGCCACAGGTGATTCCCATTCATTTCCATTTGAAAACTCTTTTCTTCAGGCTTCACTAAGGTTTGGCCTGAGGCAAAGACCTTTCTGACATTCAGAGAAACAGAACAATAGGTAATCAAAAGCCCCCAAGCAGGGTTTCTCCTAAGAGACTTTCCTGGTTACTCTGATATGTGAGTTTTCTGAGATGCTCGCCATTCTCTTCAACTATCCAGTACATGGCCATGTCACAGAGCTTGGAGGTGGTACGTATCTTGTACAAAAATACATGATACTAATCTTGAGAGTGGCCAGAATTCAGGAAAAAAATGAGAACTTAGGTAGATAGCAGGTGTTGCCCATGGATGAGGCAAGCCTCAGTCCATTCATTAATTGGGAAGGATGCATACTGGGAAGTTTTCTACTAGACAGGACACACCCAATGAGCTATTTTCTTTTCTAATATCTACAAAGAAAAACACAATGGGATACACAGACACAGAAACAGTCTCCTTGTCAAATGACTTACTAGAAACAGTCCACTCCAAACCAAACAAACCTCCTTTTTTACCTATTCTCAGATCATGTGAAAAAACCACAAACACAAACCAACACCCTCTAATGCACCTCCTTCTTCCAAGTAGGTCTGTGACTATCTGGAATGTCCTCTGACTGGTAGGACATACAATGCTCCCCAGAAATGGCCTTTCTGTCTCAGATCTGGTCTCCTTGGTCAAATCTGTGAAGTTGTAAGGACGCAGTGGTGAGCCAATTCCTATCCTCTCAGGAAAGACCCCTCTTCAGAGCTTTCTTGGTATTTGGCAACCCTTACATCAGTAGGTACCAAGAAAGACTGACTCTGTTCCTGGAAAATCCAAAGAAATGAGCCCACTGCGACTGGGACTGGGACTGGCTCAGGGTGCCTTGCTTCCTGGATCACAAAATTCAGAGAGCTCCATCACCAAGGAAGTGAGGTGAGGTCACTACCTTCAGAAAATGAATGAGGTCACTGTCTTGGCCACCACTTTGTCCTAACAGTTTCTTCCTATTGTCTCCTGACATGGAGGCTGCCCTACTTCCTGTGATACTTTCTCATGTTAGAATGGTATAGAAACCATAGTTACCTGGGAACAGCTCTCCACACAGGCCTGGTTTGGTCCATCTTCCCTACATAAAGAATAGAGAGGCTGACTCAGACACATCTTTTCATCCTGACCATGTTTTTTGCCATGGAATATGACTTTTGTTCTCTCAGGTCCTTCATAGCTTGCCTGCATCTTCTCCAGGGATCATTTCTGCATGGATTTTGAGGTACTCAGCAGTTGGAAGATCTCCTAACTTCCTGTATTGTAATACCAACTTTGTCCCTGCTCTTCTGTAAAGTGAGATTGAAAGAACATTGTATGGTTAGGATTAATAGCATGTTTGATTTGGGTTGGAAATCATTCTGCTGGATGAATAATGGTATTGGGAACCAGCGATATTTATAAGAATATAGAGGTAGAACATAAGTATGAAAACAGAAATCTAGGTAATATTTGAAGCCCAGAAGGATTTGGACCCTTGATTGGGATCCTTAGCTTGAGTTATGTTTTGCACCGAGGTCTCAGTTAAATTGATATACAATGGCATAAGACCCTGTACCTCAGATGATTAAATGTAGAAGAGATCATCCAGTCAAAAAGGGATTGTGTGTAGGATTAGGAAGATAGTCAGTAGGTTTAGAAGGAAGAGTGAGTCTAGGATTTGGACCAAATGTACTTTAGCAATAGGGTTTTGGTTAGAGAGTGAATATAAATGACACCATATGTGAAGAGTCAGGCACAATGATGAACTGGGGAAAATATGTAGGAAAGCAGACATCAATAGAGACATTAGGAAATCAGGCAAAGTATAACGTGATAGGATTAGACATTTTCAACAGGGTTGAGGTTGAATACATAATCTTAAGAAGAAACCAATTTGTAGTCACCAATAAGATTGACATTTGAGAGCATTAGGCAACCTGGACATGGATATATTTAGTAATCCATGTTCACATTCCATTGAGGCTTTGGTACAATCATAAGGGTGACCTTCGCATTTTGTGTCCAGAATATTACTGTGTTAATATGTATATGAAGATCAGGTGACATGAGTATTTCTTCCACCATTTCTGGGGGAAATATTTTGAAAAGATATAAATTAGTACTGGGGATACTAATCGGCTTACCCTGTGTTGATGAATATAGAGATGATGCATTAATAGACCATACTGTGAATAAATTATATGACTGGTTCCAAATTTAAATAATGGATTGTATTGATATCTGAAAAAATAGAGGAAATCATTTATTGATATACATACATTCATTCCAACCACTTATATATCTAATGGTTATATTAGGGTTACCGTTTATCATAAATAGTGTGTGAGTTTTGCTTCAAAAATGATTATGGAATCGAAAACAATGTCTTTAGAAAGAAGTCTAGTGAAAAGACCAGTCAAGAAACATGGAGAAATATAAGTGTTCTGAAGGAGGAAGTGATTGAAAGTGAACCAAATGTTTATAAATTTGTGAACTTGTGAATGAAAGGATATAATTTATGATGTCTATAAACTGAAGAAATAATAACGTACCAGGTTTGATTAAAATGAACTTTAATAAACACACCATATCCAATAGGAATCTACTTGCATTGATGTTAAACTTGGTCAGTTACTGTAGAAATATTAGGATTTGTAAGCACCCTTCCCTGAAGTTAGTTTTCAGTACTAGGAAACAAATATTTATTTCAGTGGATGTATATTTCTGAGAATAAACTTTTTAAAAGTTGATTATAAATCCACATATATGAATATGAATGAATTCATGCGGTGTATAAGAAGACACATATATTTCATATTTTGGTAAATCTGGAGAATATATATATATATATATATATATATATATATATATATATATATATATATAATGTATATATAGACACACAAACACACCCATTATAATGTAGCAATATATATGCCAATTGAAATTCATCATGAAAAATAACTCATCTGCATATCCCAAAATATTCATTTTACTGAACATGAATATGTGTATAGTGTTGTTCATCTAGGAAGCTCACCCATGGGTTCAATTTTCAGTTAAAACAGCGTTTAGGAGGAGTGATCTCTTCTCACAATTTGTATCTGCCAAGTCAGCCACCTCACAAGAATGTATATGTGAAACCAGGTAGGATTCTATTTGTGCATATAAAAATACATTTGCTTTATAGGCTACAGAGAAAGGGATACAGGAATTCACATTTTTCTTAACTTTAAAAACACATGGAAAATTATTTCAACAAATAATTGACTAGATTTATAACTCCTACCTTATATCATGCAAAAGGTAATTCCAACTATACACCATGCTTCTTCTGAAATGCTTGTATTTCTATTCTGTTTGGGTTATTTTTCTCCATTATATTAGGATTAGTAGTCAGAGTTTAGTAGGGTATGGGTTAGTGTCAGGGATTCAGTATTTCAAACAAAAAATTGGAAAATGAATCCAATGTGTATGCAAATATGTGCTACAAAACAATCTTCCCTCTCTCATCCAGAACAATGACTTGACATTCCCTTTGCCCAAGTAAGTCAGAATTAGAGGAGAAGAGTTAGAAAATCTGTGAATATATATTTAGAATGGAAAATGCTCAGGAGTTCACAACCTTGGAGTTGATAGAGCAGTTTCCAAAAGTAAGTGACATGGTAAACACTCCACAAACATGGAGATCTGCTGGCCTAAACACTTCTTGAGAAATTGCCTCTGAGCTTGGGCACTTGAAATATATGTTGTTTTCAGGAGCTTTAACTTCCGATGTAGTGAGACCATCAAAGCTAGGTCTGCATCTATGTGACCAGGAGGACATGGTTTCTTATTTTCCAATGAACATGAGGCAGCAGTGCTAAATTCTCTCTTTGTAGCTAAATTGTGGCCACGGGGGCTAAGTGTCACCCCATGTGGACTGTGAAGCCACTTGGTCATCCTCGAATTTTCATTGTGTTTCTTGCTGCTGCACTGGGAGTTTGGTATTTGCTTCATGAAATACAAGGAGTTCAAGTGGGACACAGTGCTGGAGGGAGTTCTGTCACGTGTGGTGGGTCAGTGTCTGCATGGGAATGCACCAAATAGGCTTCTATCCCACATAGCTTGCCCCTTGACCATAGCAACCTGATTCTAAACATTGCCGTGAAAAATCTCCATATAACAAGATGCCTTTATATAGAAGGGTCTGCTGGCTGCACCGTGTCTGTGTCAAGGCATTTGAAAGTCAATGGCAGATCCACAGGCCCCACCACAGATGTTTTATCACACACCTGCACACCACTGCTCTAGGCCCACTACATATCAGGCTCCAACTTACTGGCATCTCTGTTCTACACCATTTTCATGATACCTAGTCAATCAAGGCACTGTCTGGTATACTCATGATCAGCAACAGGACATCCAAAGGTTCTCCAGTGCCACCTGGTCATGAGAATTTCTAAAAATTCATGGTATTTATCTAACTATTTTTCACATATGAAGTTGTTGGTACTGTGGGTTTCAATTCATTCAGGATCCATTAAATGTTGAGGAAGCTCATTTTAATGAAGGATCTGGAGATCTCTCACAGGCAAGGCTTCCCAAAGAGTGGCCAAATTGTCACATGAAGCCAGGCCCATTGAGGTCTCCAATGTGAGGTCCATGTGTGTTTTGACTCTCAACGATGGCTGCCAGGTCTTTCAGAATAAAACCTGTGATATCCTAGCTGAGATTCCCAGTGCTCTCTGGAAAGCCTCTCTGGGCCAAGATCTCAGTTTCCAAGGGCGACTCTCATGCGTGGCCTCCTGAAATCCCAACAACATTCATGGCAATACTTCTCTGAAGTCAGTTCCAAATCTCATTCTCTAAGGGGAATCACACCAGAGTTCAAGCCCAGGTGGACCCAGTCATCTCTTCCAACTACCACACAAATGACCACAATTAAAACCAAAACACTCCCACATGGCCCTTATCTTTTTCCATATAAACACACATCATAACCTCTGGATGGAGTTTTCCATGAGGTGCACATCCAAACCAGTGCCCAAAATAAGCTCCCTTGCCCCTCATTTGCCTAACATCAGGGTTGATTGAACACGCTTCCTGTGAACCAGCAGTGATCAAATAGGCCTGCCGTAAATGCTCCACTTCTCCACTTTGAGGCCTTCTTACTGTGGGGTTTAGATTCTTTTTTTTTCTAAATTTTTTTGGAAATTTAATTGAAAAGTTAAAAAAATTGTTTTGCAGAATATTAAATTTCTAATGGCAAAGCCTTCACCTTGTTTGTGAAGGAAACCTTGATGCCTTGCCAATCTGGTTATATGGAGACACTCAAAATTTTCTGTTACATACTACATGGATGAATGGCTAAAGCACATAGTTTTTTAAAACTGAAAGGCAGATACCAGCAAGTAAGATAACAAATAAAAGACAATTTTATTAAAAAATAAAGTTGTTATATGACTCAAATATTGGAAATTCAATTCTTTTTTTTTGGTTTTTCAAAACATTATAAAGCTCATGATATATCATCTTTCATACATTTGACTTAATTGGGTTATGAACTCCCATTTTTACCCCAAATACAAATCGCAGAATCACATCAGTTACACACTCACGTTTTTACATAATAGCATGCTAGTTATTGTTGAATTCTGCTACCTTTCCTATCCCCTACTATTCCCCCTCCCCTCCCATCTTCCCTCTCTACCTCATCTGCTGTTGTTTAATTCTCTCCCTTGTTTTCCCCTCTTTAGCCTCACAACCTCTTATATGTAATTTTGTGTAACATTGAGTAGTCTCCTACCATTTCCATATAATTTTCCTTCTCTCTCCCTTTCTCTCCCCCCACTCATCTCTGTTTAGTTTTAATATTTTTCTCATGTTCTTCCTCCCTGTTCTCTTCTTATTTGCTCTCTCTATATAAAAGGAAACATTTGGCATTTGTTTTTTAAGGATTGGATAGCTTCGCTTAGCATAATCTATTCTAATGCCATTCATTTCCCTGCAAATTCTATGATTTTGTCATTTTCAGTGCTGTGTAATACTCCATTGTGTATAGATGCCACATTTTTATTATCCATTCGTCTATTGAAGGGCATCTAGTTTGGTTCCACAGTCTAGTTATTGTGAATTGTGCCGCTATGATCATCTATGTGGCAGTATCCTTATACTGCTCTCTATTAAGATCCTCAGGGAAGAGTCTGAGAAGGGCGATATCTCAAATGGTGGTTCCATTCCCAGCTTTCCCAGGAATCTCCATACTGCTTTCCATATTGGACTCTCCAATTTGCAGGCCCACAAGCAGTGTACAAGTGTACCCTTTACCCCACATCCTCACCAACACTTATTGTTGTTCGACTTCATAATGGCTGCCAATCTTACTGGAGTGAGATGGTATCTTAGGGTGGTTTTGATTGCATTTCTCTGACTGCTACAGATGGTGAGCATTTTTTCATGTACTTGTTGATTGATTGTATATCCTCCTCTGTGAAGTGTCTGTTAAGATCCTTGGCCCATTGTTGATTGGGTTATTTGTTATCTCATTGTTTAATTGTTTTGAGTTCTTTGTATATTCTAGATATTAGGGCTCTATCTGAAGTGTAAGGGGTAAAAATTTGTTCCCAGGATGTAGGCTCTCTATTTAACTCTCTTATTGTTTCTCTTGCTGAGAAAAAACTTTTTTAGATTAAGTAAGTCCCATTTGTTTATTCTTTTTATGAACTCTTGGGCTATGGGTGTCCTATAGCCCACAGTATGTACATCGTAGCCAACTTTTTCTTCTATCAGACGCAGTGTCTCTGATTTTATATCTGGCTCCTTGATCCATTTTGAGTTAACTTTTATGCATTGTGAGAGAAAGGGATTCCGTTTCATTTTGTTGCATATGAATTTCCAATTGTCCCTGCACCATTTGTTGAAGATGCTATCCTTCTTACATTGCATGCTTTTAGGTCCCTTTTCAAATACAAGAAAGTTGTAATTTTGTGGATATGTCTCTGTGTCCTCTATTCTGTACCATTGGTCCATCTGCCTGTTTTGATACCAGTACCACACTGTTTTTGTTACTATTGCTTTGTAGTACAGTTTGAACTCTGGATTCACACTTCCTGCTTAGAATTGCTTTCGCTATTCTGGGTCTTTTGTTGTTCCATATGAAATTCATGATTACTTTATCTATTTCTACAAGAAATGCCATTGGGTTTTTGATTGGCATTGCATTAAACCTGTAGAGAACTTTGGGTAATATCGCCATTTTGATGATGTTATTTCTGCCTATCCATGTACAGGGCATATTTTTCCATCCTCTAACATCTTCTTCTATCTCTCTCTTTAGGGTTCTGTAGTTTTCATTGTATAAATCTTTCACCTCTTTGGTTAGGTTGATTCCCAAGTTTTTTATTTTCTTTGAGTATACTGTAAATGGAGTGGTTTTCCTCATTTCCATTTCAGAAGTTTTGTTGCTGATATACAAGAATGCCTTTGATTTATGCGTGTTGATTTTATATCCTGCCAATTTGCTGAATTCATTTATTAACTCTAGCAGTTTCTTTGTAGACCCTTTTGGGTCTGTTAAATATATTATCATGTCATCCACAAATAGCGATAATTTAAGTTCTTCTTTTCCTATTTTTATGCCTTTAATTTCCTTTGTCTGTATCATTGCTCTGGATAGTATTTCAAGAACTAAATTAAATAGAAGTGGTGATAGAGGGCATCCCTGTCTTGTTGCAAATTTTAGAGGGAATGCCTTCAGTTTTTCTCCATTTAGGATGATGCTAGCCTGAGGTTTAGCATATATAGCTATTACCATGTTGAGGTAAGTTCCTGTTATTCCTAGTGTTTTATAGAGTTTTAAAGAAAAAGGGATGCTGTGCTTTGTAGAATGCTTTTTTTGCATCTATCGAGATGATCATATGGTTCTTCTCTTTAAGTCTATTGATGTGATGGATTACATTTATTGATTTCCGTATATTGAACCAGCCTTGCATCCCTGGGATGAATCCCTCTTGATCATGAAGCACAGTTTTTTTATATGCTTTTGTTTTTTATTTGCCAGGATTTTATTGAGAATTTTTGCATCCAAGTTTATTAGAGATATTGGTCTGTAGTTTTCTTTCTTTGAAGTGTCTTTGTCTGGTGTTGGGATCAGGGTGATGTTGGCCTCATAGAATGAATTTGGAAGAACTCCTTCTTTTTCTATTTTTTGAAATAGCTTGAAAAGTATTGGTATTAATTCATCTTTGAACGTTTTGTAGAACTCTGCTGTATAACCATCTGGTCCAGGGCTTTTTTTGGTTGGTAGTCTTTTGAAGGTTTCTTCTATTTCTTCCTTTGTTATTGGTCTATTTAAATTGTGTGAGTCTTCTGGACTCAAACTTGGCAGATTATATGACATAAGAAATTTATCAATATCTTCATTATCTTCTGTTTTATTGGAATATGGGGTTTCAAAATACTTTCTAATTATCATCTGAATTTCTGTAGTGTCTGTTGTGATGTTGCCTTTTTTATCCCATATGTTAGTAATTTGAGTTCTCTCTCTACTTCTCTTCATTAGCATGGCTAAGGCCCTGTCGATTTAATTTATTTTCAAAGAACCAACTTTTATTTTTTCAATTTTTTTGTTTCAATTTTGTTGATTTCTCCTCTAATTTTAATTATTTCTTGTCTTCTACTACATTTGTTGTTTTGCTTTTTTTTTTCTAGGTTTTTGAGATGTAGTGTGAGATCATTTATTTGTTGTTTTTTTTTCTTTTTTTTTTTTTTTTTGAGGAAAGAATTCCAAGAAATGAATTTCCCTCTTAAAACTGCTTTCATTGTTTTCCATAGAATCCGGAATGTTTTGTCTGTATTGTCATTTGTCTCTAAGAAATTTTTTATCTCCGCCTTTATGTCTTCTGTAACCCATTGATCATTCAGTAACATATTGTTCATTTTCCATGTGATGTAGAATTTTTCCTTCCTTCTTCAATCATTAATTTCAAGTTTCATTCCATTATGATCAGATATAGTGCATGGTATTATCTCCATACTTTTATATTTACTAAGAGTTTCCATATGGCATAATATATGGTCTATATTTGAGTAGGACCAATGTGCTGCTGAGAAGAACATGTATCCACTTTATGATGTTTGATATATTCTATATATGTTGGTTAAGTCTAGGTTATTGATTGTTCTATTAAGTTCTATAGTTTCTTAATTCAGATTTTCTCTAGAGGATCTGTCCAATTGCGAGAGTTGTGTGCTGAAGTCACCCGTAATTATTGTGTTATAGCCTATATGACTCTTGAAGTTGAGGAGAGTTTGTTTTATGACTTTGCACCACCATTGTTTGATGCATACAAATTGATAATTGTTATGTCTTGTTGGTTAATGGTGCCTTTTAACAGTATATAGTGTCCTTCTTTATCACTTTTGATTAACTTAGGTTTAAGTTGATTTTAATCGATATGAGTATGGCCACTCCTTCTTGCTTCCGAGGGCCAACAATGGCTGCAAAGTCTTTCAGAATAAAATCATGTGATTTCCTGGCTGAGATTCCCATTGCTCTGTGGAAAGCCACCTTGGGCCTAGATCTCAGTTTCAAAGGGTGACATTCATGCGTGGCCTCCTAAAAACCAACACAATTCATTTCAATACTTCTATGAGGTACGTTCCAGAACTCAGGCTCTAAGGGAAATCACACCAGAGTTCAAGCCCAGGTGGACCAAGTCATCTCTTCCAACCCCCACACAAATGACCACAATTAGAACAAAAAAACTCCCACATGGCCCTCATCTTCGTCCATAAAGACCCTCATCAAAAGTTCTGGATGGAAGTTTTCATGAGGGTCGCAACCAAAGACAGTTTCCAGAATAAGCTCCCTTGCCTCTAATTTCCCTAAAGTCAGGGTGGCCTGGACACCCTTCCTGTGAACCAGGAGTGATCAAAAAGGCCTGCCATTAAATCCGCTCTGTTTCTATAATTTGAGGCTTAATGAACGTCAGGTATAGATTTTTTATGTGATTTGGAGTCATGAGAAAACCCAAGCATATCTGCAGAGCATTGAAGAATTCATTTGACAAAGAGGATCCCTATTCTCACTTGAAGGGGGTCAGGAACCTAACAGAGAAAGGCAAGAATCTTCATCCACAATGACTGCTCTTTTTGCCATTTTGGTTTTGAATGCACACATGGGTTCTTTCTTTAGATCCATTAGGTGCTGAGAATCTAAGCCACAGCCTCACACAGGGCCAAGAGGCAGATTCAGACAAATCCCTTTCCAAAGTAATTAAGCAAAGAGCCACAGGTGATGTCCATTTATTTCCATTTGAAAATTTTTTCTTCAGGCTTCACAAAGGGGTGGCCTGAGGCAAAGACCTTCCTGACATTCAGGGCAACAGAACCCTTGATTTGTATACTTAGCTTGAATTATGTTCTGCACCGAGGTCTCAGATAAATCGATATACAATGGCATAGGACCGTGTACCTCGGATGATTGAATGTAGAAGAGAACATCCAGTCAAAAAGGGATAGTCTGTAGGATTAGGAAGATAGTCAGTAGGTTTAGGAAGAAGAGTGACTCTAGGAGTTGGACCAAAAGCTCTTTAGCAATAGGGTTTCAGTTAGAGAGTGAATGTAAATGTCAGCACATGTGAAGAGACAGTCACAATGATGAACTGGGAAAAATATGTAGGAAAGCAGATATCAATAGAAAGATTAGGAAATCAGGCAAAGTATAAAGTGAGTGATAGGATTAGACATTTTCAACAGGCTTGAGGTTGAATATATAATCTTAGGAAGAAACAAATATGTAGTAATCAATAGGATTGACATTTGAGAGCATTAGGCACCCTGGACATGGATGTTTTTAGTAATCCATGGTCACTTTCCATTTAGGCTTTGGTACAATCATATGTGTGACCTTTGCATTTTGTGTCCAGAATACTACCGTGATAAATTGTATATGTTGATAAGGTGACATGAGTATTTCTTCCACCATTATGGGGAGTAATATTCTGGAAACTTATAAATTAGTACTGGTGATACAAATAGGTGTACCTTGTGTTGATGATTATTGAGATGTTGCATGAATAGACCATATTGTGATAAAGTATATAACTAGTTCCAACTTTAAATAATGGATTGAGTTTGCATCTGAAAATATATTGGAAATCTTATATTGATATATATACAATCATTCCAACCAGTTATATATGTAATGGTAATATTAGGGTTACGGTTTATCGTGAAGGGTGAGTATTGCTTCAAAAATGATTATGGAATCAAAAATAATGTGTTTAGAAAGAAGTCTAGTGAAAAGACCAGTAAAGAAACATGGAGGAATACATGTGTTCTTAAGTAGTAAGTAAATGAATGTGAACCAAATGCCTATAATTTTGTGAAGTTGTGGATGAAAAAATATATCCTATGATGTCCATAAACAGATAAAATAGTAATATACCAGTGTTGAATAAAAATGAACTTCAAAATACACATCATGTCCCATAGCAATATACTTGCATTGATGTTAAACTGGGTCAGGTACTGTAGAAATATTAGGATTTATATGCACCACCTACTGAACTTAGTTTTCAGTAGTAGGAAACAAAAATGTATTACAGGAATATAAATATTGCTGAAAATAATCTTGTAAAGATTGGATTTTGAACCCACATACATGAATATAAATGAATTTAGGGAGTGTATAATAAGACACATATTTTTCATATATTTTTTTAAAATCTGGAGGAAAAAAAAAAAAAAAATATATATATATATATATATATATATATATATATATATATATATATACACATATATATTTTTTCCAGATTTAAAAAAAATACACAAACACACACACACACACACACACACATGCACACATACACACACACACACACACACACACATTAATATTTAGCAATATATATGCCAATCGAAATTCATCATGAAATATAATTCATCCACGTATTCAAAAATATTCATTTTACTGAACATGGATTTATGTATAGTGTTTTTCACTAGGAAGCTCACCCATAGGTTGAATTTTCAGTTCCATCATTATTTAGGGAGAGTCATCTGTTCTCACAATTTTATATTCCAAAGTCAGGGAGCTCAAAAGAATGTCCGTGTGATACCAGGTAGGATATTATATATATGCATAAAAAAATACATGTGCTGAATAGGATACAGAGAAAGGGAGACAGGAATTTATATATGTGATAATTTTAAAAAATCATGGAGAAATATTACAATGAAAAGTTGACTAGATTTAAAACACATACTCTTGATAATGCAGAAGGCAAATAGAAGTATACACCATGCTTCCTATGAAAGGCCTGTATTTCTATTCGGTTAGGTTTCTTTCTCTCCATGATATTAGGATTAGTAGTCAGAGTCTAGTAGGGTATGGGTTAGTGTCAGGGATTCAGTATTTCAAATGGAAAAAAGGAAAATGAATCTAATGTGTATGCAAAAATGTGATACACATAAATCTTCCCTCTCTCATCCAGAACAATGCCTTGACATAACCATCGCTAAAAGTAAGACACAATTAGAGGAGAGGAGTTAGAAAATCTGTGAATTTATGTGGAATGGAAAATGCTCAGGAGTTCACAACACTGGAGGTGGTAGAACAGTTTCCAAAAGTATGGGAGAGGGTAAACAATCCAGAAACATGGAGCTGTGGTGGCCTAAAGACTTCTTGAGAAACTTCCTCTGAGGTTGGGAACAAGAAATATATGTAATTGTCAGGAGATTTAGCTTCGTTTGTAGTGACACCATGAAATCTGGGTCTGCATCTATGTTACCTGGAGAACATGGTTTCTTATTTTCCAATGATCATGAGGCAGCGGTGCTGAATTCTCTCTTTGTAGGTAAACTGAGGCCACTGGGCTGAAGTGTCTCCCATGTGGACTGTGAAGCCATTTGGTGATCCTCCACTTTCCAGGGTTTTTCTTACTGCTGCACTGGGAGTTTGGTACTTGCTTCACGAAATACAAGGAGTTCAACTGGGATAAAAATGCTGGAGGAGTTCTGTCATGTGTGGTTGGTCAGGGTCGTGAAGAGAATGTACGAACCAGGCTTCTATCCTACATAGCTTTCCCCTTGACTATAGCAACCTGATTCTGAACATTGCCCTGAAACCTCTCCATATGACAAGATGCCTTTACATATAAAGGTCTGCTGCCTGCACCATGTCAGTCGCAAGTCTTTCAAAGCCAATGGAAGATCCAGGTAGTCCTACCAAAAATATTTATTTACACACCTACAGTCCACTTCTCTACGCCCAGTACTCAGCAGGATCCAAATTACTGGCATCTCTGTTCTACACCATTTTCACGAAACCCAGTCAATCAAGGCACTCTTTGGTACACTCATGATCAGCAACAGGAAATCCAAAGTTTATCCAGTGCCACCTGGTCATGGGAATTTCAGAAATTTCATGGTATTAATCTAGTCATATTTCAAAAATGAAGTTAGAGGCACTGTGGGTTTCAATTAATTCAGGAACCATTAAATGGTGTGGAAGCTCATTTCAATGAAAGCTCTGGAGAACACTCACAGAAAAGCCTTCCAAAAGACTGGCAAAAAGGTCACATGAATCCAGACACATTGTGGTCTACAATGTGAGGTCCATATGTGTTTGGACTCTCAACTAGGGCTGCCAAGTCTTCAAGAAGTAAATCATGTGATATCCTGGCTCAGAATCCCCGAGCTCCGTGGAAAGCCATCCTGGGCCTAGATCTCAGTTTCCAAAGGCGATTCTCACGCGTGGCCTAGTAAAATCCCAAGAGAATTCACGGCAATACTTCTCTGAGGTCAGATCCAGAACTCATTCTTTAAGGGGAATCACACCAGAGTTCAAGCCCAGGTGATTCCAGTCATCTCTTCCAACTACCACACAAATTACCACAATTAAAACAAGAACACTCCCATATGGCCCTCATCTTCTTCCATATTGACACTCATCATAATTTGGCTGGATGTTTAAATGAGGGGCGCAGACCAAGACAGTGTCCAAAATAAGCTCCTTTGACCCTCATTTGCCTAAAGTCAAGGTGGCCTGGACACCCATCCTGTGAACCAGGAGTGATCAAATAGGCCTGCCATTAATACCGCTCCAATTCTCCAATTTGAGGCCTACTGACTGTGGGGTTTAGATTCTTTATGTGAATTTTAGTCATGATAAAACCAAACACCTATGGGCTAGCCTCTGTAGGTTTTGAAGAACTCATTTGACCCAAAGGATCCCCATTTTCACTTGATGGGGTTCAGGAACCTTACAGAGGAAGTCAAGAGACTTCATCCCAATGACTGCTCTTTTGGCCATTTTTCATTTGGATGCAAACATGGGAACTTTCTTTAGATCCATCAGGTGCTGAGAATCTAAGTCACAGCCACACACAGGGCCAGGGGGCTGATTCATACACATCCCTTTTCAAAGCACTTAAGAAAAGAGCCACAGGTATGCCCAATCATTTCCCTTTGAAAACTGTTTTCTTCAGGCTTCAAAAAGGGGTGGCCAGAGGCAAAGACCTTCCTGACATGCAGGGCAACAGAACAATTGGTAAGTAAAAGGCCCAAAGCAGGGTTTCTCCACTGAGACTTTCCTGGTCACACTGATATCTGAGTTTTCTGAGATGCTCCCCATTCCCTACAGCTATCCAGTACATTGATATGTCACAGAGCTTTGAGGTGGTAAAGATCTTGGACACAAAACCATAGGCCTATTCTTGAGATTGGCCGGAATTCAGGAAGAAAACAGGAACTTAGGAAGATAGCAGGTGTTGCACATCAATAAGGCAAGCTACAGTCCATTCATAAATGGGGCAATATGAATGCTGAGAAGCTTTCTACTCGACAAGACACATCCATTCATGAATTCTCTTTTCTAATGTCTACAACCACGGACACAGTGAGATACACAGACAGAGAAACACTCGCCATGTTAAACGACTTACTAGAAACAGTCCACTTCCAACGAAACAAACTGACTTTCCTACCTATTCTCAGAGAATGAGACAAAACCACAAACCCACAACCACACCCACAAAGGCACCTTCTTCCCCCAAGTAGGTCTTTGACTATCCAGAGTGTCCTCTGACTTGTAGGCCATAATATGTTCCCCCAAAATAGCCTGTCCTGTCTCAGATCTGGTCTCCTTGGCAAACTCTGTGAACTTCTCAGGAGCCAACGGTGAGCCACTAACTGCTTTCTCAAGAAAAGCAACGCTTCCGAGCTTTCCTGGCATTTGTTCTTCTCACGTCTGAAGGTACCAAGAAAGACTGACTGTCCTTGGTAAATTCAAATAAGTGAGACCACAGGGATGGGGACTGGGACTGGCTCTGTGTGCCTGGCTTCCTGGATCCAAAGTTCAGAAAGTTCCATCACCAAGGAAGTGAGGTGAGGTCATTTCCTTCCTGAACTGAATGAGGTCCCTGTCTTGGCAACCACTTTGTCTTAACTGTTGCTTCCAAGGGTCCCATGAGATTGATGCTGCCCCTACTTCCTGTGACACTTTCACAAGTTAGAATGGTATATCAACCATAGGCACCCAGGAATAGATCTCCACACAGGCCTGTTTTGGTCCATGTTCTCTACATTAAGAAGAGAATCTAATTCAGACACAACCTTTTATCCTGACCGGGTTGTTTGCCATGGAAGATGACTTTTGCTTTCTCAGGTCCTTCATAGCTGCCTACATCTTCTCCAGGGATCATTTCTGCATGGGCCTTTGAGGTTCTCAGCAGGTGGAAGTTTCCCTACATCTCTTTATTGTAAAATCAACTCTTTCCCTGCTCTTCTATAAAGTTAGATTGAAGGAACAGTGTATGATTATGGTTAAAAACATGTTTGATTTGGGTTAGAAATCATTGTGCTGGATGAATAATGGTATTGGGAACTTGCTATGTGTATAAGAATATATAGGTGTAATATATGTATGAAAAAAGAAATCTAAGTATGATGTGAAGGCCAGAAGCGCATTGGGCCCTTGATTGGGATACGCAGCATTGAATTACGTTCTGCAGAGATGTCTCAGATAAATCGATATACAATGGCATAGGTCCTTGTACCTTGCATGAATTAATGTAGAAGGAACATCCAGTCAAAAAGGGATAGTCGGTAGTGAAAGGTTAATAAAATAGGTACTTGTAATTTCCTGTTTTTCTGTATGCTTAACAAAACACTGTTGAAATCTTGAGAAATGTTTGCTAATCTTGTTCTAGAATGTACTGTTCCCAACTGCCAAACTGCAGAATGTACTGCCTTACTCGGTGTCACGCGAACCGCCCACTCACCCTTACACATCAGTAAACTTCCCTCCCTTCCCTCTCCAAGAAATGTATGTAAGCTCTGCATAAGCTGTTCTCAGAGCTCTCTGATCTATTTAAGTTAGCTGTGAGCCCCAGCAAGCTGGACCCAAAAAAAACCCTTTGCTGTTGCATGAGACAGTCTCTTGGTAGTCTCTTCCTCCGACACTCGCCTGACCTTTACATATTGAGGTTCCACCGAGTTCTGGCAGTGGCGGATGAGAGACCCCCAACGGGCTCCTCTCGGAGCAAGTAAGGCGCCTCTTTCTGGTTTCAGGTGTCATGTTAGGGCTTGGCAAAATTGCTGGAGATGAAGAGCCTGGGGTCTCTCCGACGGTGGCTGAGAGACGTGTCACAGAGACATAGGGCACCTCCATGGGGGACCCCGCAGAGGACTCGGAGAATCAAGGAACAATTGCTTCATTGACTCAGTGATATTTTGTTTTAGATTAGGTATTGCCATCCTATCGGGTTTTGCCGGCTACGCATTCCTGGTCTCAGTGTTGGACGTCCATTGCCTGTCTTCATGGTCTTGTCTTATCTGTGTCATGTGACTTTGCTTTTACTGTTTGTGTACCTTTCATTATGGGACAGAGCACTTCAATGGCTCTGTCCCTGACCCTTGATCACTGAACCAAAGTCTGCTTAAGGGCTCAGTATCTTTCTTTTTTTAGTAAAACGCTAGACCTGGCAGACTCTCTGTGCCTCAGAATGGCCCATTTTGGAGTCGTATGGCCCCTAGAAATATCTTTCTACTTCCCACTAATTTAAAAAGTCAGAGATATTGTCTTTCAGCCAGGGCCACATAGCCATCCTGATCAACAGCCATATATCTTAACTTTGCCAACCTCTGCAAATCTCCTCCACCATGGGTGAAGCCTTTCCTTGCCCATGCCTCTGCTCATACTCCTTCCCCCATGATCTCTCAAACCCTCACCTCTTCCACCTCCTCCACCATCTGTTCTCCCTGAGTCACAAGATTTGACTCTACTGGACTCTTCTTCCCCTCCTTATCCACTGCCCTCGTCCCCTAACACACAACACACTCTAAGTGATTCCCCTGCTTCTGACTAAGCCTCTCTACCATTGGAGGAAGCTAAGCCGGTAATAGGATCTGATAATGGACCGATGTTCATGGCCCAGGTAAGTCAGGGGTTAGCCAGGAACCTGGGGATTAATTGGAAGTTATATTGTGCTTATAGACCCCAGAGTTCAGGACAAGTAGAAAGAATGAATAGAACAATTAAAGAGACCTTAACGAAATTAAGCTTAGAGACCAGCATAAAAGATTGGACTATGCTCCTGACTTATGCAATGTTTCATGCAAGAAAAAATCCTTCTGTTTCTTTGAGTAGCCTTACCCCCTGAGAAATTCTCTATGGTGGCCCTCGTCCAGTAAGGGTCCTAAGCCCAACTGTAAGACCTAAGGATCCATTTCACACCCTCTTGGTTGACAGACTTAAAGCTCTTGAAAGAACTCAGTGATACCTGTGAAAATAGCTGGCCACTGCCTACCAAACTGTGTACCAGGGGATTCCACATCCATATCAAATAAGAGACTTCATGTATGTAAGATGACATCAGGTGTCATCCCTGGAACCCTGCTGAAAAGGACCATACCAGGTGTTACTTATAACACCTACAGTGGTAAAGGTATACAGAATCACTTCCTGGATCCATGCCTCTCATCTCAAGCCTGCTCCTTGTCCAGAATCTTTCTGGAAACTGGAAAAGACTGGTAACAGTTTCAAATTGTGTATTCGCCATGTGGATAAGGTTATATACTCTCCCCTTGGCCACAAGTAGTCCTAACCCTCATCAGCCTGTTAAGCAGCGATGGCTGATCACAAATCCTACTGGAAAAGAGTATAATCTATCTCGCATACAGCCCCCTTAGGGACCTGGTGGCCATCTCTCCACCCAGACATTTGTCAGCTGGCCATAGGTCTTTTTTATTGGGATATCCCTGATGAAGAAAATCCCACTAAAATACCATTAAATCCCTTCCGTACCATAGATAATGGAAACAAACTTTATGGATGTAGGGACACGCGAGCCAGATGCGGTTGGCTAGCCTAGATTACTATGTTTGCCCGGCAAACTATCAAAGCCACAAACAGTAACGGCTGTGTGGGGGAAAAGCCGACTTCTTCTGTATTTCATGGAGATGTGATCATACAGGGGCTGCCTGATGGAACCCCAATACTTCATCAAATTCAGTACACAGCATTGGCCATATTACCAAGTAGAAAACAGAAAAAGGATGGCCCCCAGAGGGGTCTCTAGATCCTCAAATTTTGCGTGACCTTTTTAACTTCTGCAAGTGCTTAAAAGAGTGAAAGGAGATTCCCCTATGTGGAAGCCTTTTCCCTCCTTCACTCACATCCTGAACTATGCTTCTCCAACAGATTTTTATCCTCAGCCTTCTGCTCCAGACTCTCTGCTGTCACTCCCACCTCAGCAACCTGATTTCTCCCCTCCAATTACTAGATCAGAAACCCAAACCTCCACCAGTTCTCAGACAATTGCCCACTAGTGAGGTAGCAGGTACTGAGGTACCCCTCCACCGACTCATTCCTCTCTTCTCCTGTCAGTGCCCTCACCGGTCCCACCAGGTCCTCTTTCCAGCTAACCCAAAGCTCAAACGAGCTGAGGAGAGCTCTCAGACCCTTATCCAAGATGTCATATAAATGGCCATTAAAGTTGCTTTGTCATCACTGAAAACAGGTTACTAAAATTTAAAGTCCCTCACAGAATTTTGGGATACTCACTCCCGTTTTCTGCTCTGCTCTACCTGTTCTACTGCTGAAGTTTTGTTGCTAGGAAATTCCCAAACCCCTTTCCAATTATTTTTTTACATCTCTCTTTTTCCTCATTCTCAGATCCTCAGAGCTTCTCTCAGCCCCACCTTCCCCGTATTCCCCCTCTGTACCAGGCCCACAGAAAAGTCTTAAATGTCCTTCTCCAGAAGTCTTCACCATGGCTGAATTTAGAACTTTCAGCATAGAGTTTCTATAAAGAGTCCAATGTAGATAAACTTTCTCTTTTTGTATTGCCCTGTTCTACTTGGCTACTGGTTAAAAAACTCAGTACTTCTAAGCTAGACAACCCCTAACTTGTTTTTCAGAAAATATGTGAACAAGGCCTCTGGCCTTCAGCTGGGGCTTCACAGAAATGGCTACATTTCTAAGATAAAGAAATTACCAAATGGGCTCCGTTGTAACAGCTGGCAGAGGGAAAATAAGAAAGGGAATAAAAAGCTCTCCCCCTCCCATGTGTCCTTGAAAATTTAACTTGCCCAGAACAGAGGAAAAATCAGAAACAAATACTGCTTTTTTGAACTTCTGCAGACTGTAAACTTCTGAGCCCCATCCTTATATGCTGGGTACAAAATTCTGAAACTACCTAAACTTGAGTTTCAGGGGATTAATTGATTACAACAGAAGCAATGCCCTCTGAATCCGGTTGCAACAAAATAGGACTGTTTCCCTGTCTTCAGTGCCTTAGGTGCCTTGCCTTGTCTGTCCCTACAACAGCATAATTCTATATACTTAAACATTGTTTATGTTTTCATGAAATGGTCAACAGATGGGATTAATTTTGAAATGGTGCAGATGTTTCCCAGAGTGCTCTATCATGATGCAGGTTCGTTTGAAGATCAAATGGGGCGGGCATACAACCGGTTCCACTGGGAACATGTATCGCTCACTTTAGCCATCCTATTATGAATAGGAGTTGCTGCACGGGTGGGCACAGGAGCCACTGCCATTGTCCATGGGACACAACAAATGACCCAATTAGAAGAAGCAATAGAGCAAAACTAAGATATTAGAAACCCCCATCAGAGCTTTGCATGAATCTTTAACCTCTCTCTCTGAAGTTGTTTTACAGAACAGTTGAGGGTTGGACCTCCTCTTTATTAGAGAAGGGGGCCTTTGTGATGCATTGAGGAAAGAATGTTGTTTTTATGCTGACCATACTGGAGTTGTAATAAAATCTATGAGTAAATTTAAAAGACACCTTGAAGAGCATCAACAAGAGAGAGAGGCCCAAAAAGGGTGGCTTGAGTCTTGGTTCACACACTCCTCCTGGTTAACTACGTTTTTATCAACCTGGCAGGTCCAATAATAATCCTCATATTATTGCTAACTATAAAACCCTGTTTGCTCAACCGTGTAATTTCTTTTCTCCAGGCTCAAATTGGACGAGTTAAACTTATGGTAATACCCCACTAGCAGACATAGAATGTGACACCCTCCAATGATCATTTTTATGATTAAAAGTAGCCAGAAGAAGAAGTGGGGAATTAAAGGTTAATAAAATAGGTACTTGTCACTTCTTATTTTTCTGTATGCTTAACAAAACACTGTTGAAATCTTGAGAAATGCTTGCAAATCTTGTTCCCAGAATGTTCTGTCCCCAACTGCGCAACTGCAGAATGTACTCCCTCACCCAGTTGCACGCAAACCACCCACTCGCCCTGACCCATCAATAAAATTCCCTCCCTGCCCTCTCCAGGGAAAGTATATAAGCTCTACTTAAGCTATTCTCAGGGCTATCTGCTCGATTCAAGTGATCTCTGAGCCCCAGCATGCTGGACACCAAAAAAACCCTTTGATGTTGCATGAGATAGTCTGTTGGTTGTCTCCTCCTCTGAAGCTCGCCCCACATTTACTTGGATGATTGAATGTAGAAGAGAACATCCAGTCAAAAAGGGATAGTCTATAGCATTAGGAAGATAGTCAGTACTTTTAGGAATAAGGGTGAGTATAGGAATTGGAAAAAAAAGTTCTTTAGCAATAGGGTTTCGATTAGAGAGTGAATGTAAATGTCAGCACAGGTGAAGAGTCAGTCACAATGATGAACTGGGGAAAATATGTAGGAAAGCAGATATCAATAGAGACATTACGAAAACAGGCAAAGTATAAAGTGAGTGATAGGATTAGATATTTTGAACAGGGTTGAGTTTACATATATAATCTTAGGAAGAAACAAATATGTAGTCACAAATAGGATTGACATTTGAGATCATTAGGCAAATTTCAGGTGGATGAATATTTCTCAGAATAATCTTGTGAATAGTTGATTATAAATCCACATACATAAACATGAATGAATTTAGGTAGTGTATATAAGACACATATATTTCATATTTTGAAAAATCTGGAGAGTGTATATATATATATATATATATATATATATATATATATATATACACAAAACACACACACAGATAAAAAAGTAGCAATATATATGTCAATCAAAATTCATTATAAAATATGCATCATCCAGAGATCTAAAAATATTAATTTTACTGAACATGGATTTATGTATAATGCTCTTCAACTAGCAAGCTCACCCATAGGTTGAATATCCAATTCCAACAAGTTTAGTAGGAGTGATCTCTTCTAACAATTTGTATCTGCCAAGTCAGCCACCTCACAAGAATGTACGTGTGGTACCAGGTAGGAATCTATATGTGCATATAAGAATACAGAGAAAGGGAGACAGGAATTCACATATTTGTTAACCTTAAAAATACATGGACAACTATTTCAACAACAAATCGACTAGATTCATGACTCCAACTCTGTATCATGCAAAAAGCAAGTCCAACAATACACCAGGCCTACTCTGAACTGCTTGTATTTCTATTCTGTTTGGGTTAGTTTTCTCCATCATATTAGAATTAGTAGTCAGAGTCTGGTCGGGTATGGGTTAGAGTCAGGGATTCAGTATTTTGAATGGAAAATAAAAAACTGAATCCAATGTGTATGCAAATATATGCTACAGAAAATTCTTCCCACTCTCCTCCAGAACAATGCCTTGACATTACCTTCGCCCCAAGTAAGACACAATTAGAGGAGAAGAGTTAGAAAATCTGTGAATACCTATCAGGAATGGAAAATGCTCCAGATTTCACATCTTTGGAGGTGGTAGAGGAGTTTCCAAAAGTAAGGGACAGGGTAAACACTCCACAAACATGGAGCTCTGCTGGCCTAAAGACTTTTTGAGAACCTGCCTTTGAGGTTGGGCACTTAAAATATATGTTGTTTTCATTAGCTTTAGCTTTATTTGTAGTGAGACAATCAAAGCTCGATCTGCTTCTATGTGACCTGGAGGACATGGTTATTTATTTTCCAATAAAAATGAGGCAGCAGTGCTGAATTCTCTCTTTGTAGGTAAACTGTGGCCACTGAGGGCTAAGTGTCTCCCCGTGTGGACTGTGACACAACTTGGTCATCCTCCAATTATCGTCGTGTTTTTTGCTGCTGCACTGGGAGTTTGGTATTTGCTTCATGAAATACAATGAGTTCAAATGGGAGACAGTGCTGAAGGGAGTTCTGTCAGCTGTGGTGGGCATGGTCTCCAGGAGAATGCACCAACCAGGGTTCTATCCCACGTAGCTTGCCCCCTTGACAATAGCAACATGATTCTGAACATTTCCCTAAAACCTCTCCATATAAAAATATGCCTTTACGTATATGGGTCTGATGGCTGCACCATGTCAGTCTCAAGCCATTTGGAAGCCAATGGAAGATCCACATGGCCCCACCACAGATGTTTTATCACTCACTTGCATAACACTTCTCTAGGCCCACTACTCACCAGGCTCCTACTTACTAGCATCTCTGTTCTACACCATTTTCATGAAACCCAGTCAATCAAGGCCCTGTCTGGTATATTCATGATCATCAACAGGACATCAAAGGTTCTCCAGTGACATCTGGTCATGGGAATTTTAAAAATTTCATGGTAATTATCTAGCAATTTTTCATGGATGAAGTTGGAGGCACTGTGGGTTTCAATTCATTCAGGAACCCTTAAAGGGTTAGGAAACTAATTTCAGGCAAAGCTCTGGAGTACTCTCACAAGCAAGGCTACCCAATGAGTGGCCAAAAAGTCACATGAAGCGAGGCCAATTGAGGTCTATAAAGCGAGGTCCATGTGGGTTTTGAATCTCTATAATGCATGCCAAGTCTTTCAGAATAAAATCATGTAATATCCTGGCTGAGATTCGCAGTGTTCTGTGGAAAGCCAACCTGTGCCTACATCTCAGGTTCCAATGGCAACTTCATGCCTGGCCTCCTAAAATCCCAACACAATTCTTGGCAATACTTCTCTCAGGTCAGTTCCAGAACTCAGTCTATAAGGAGAATCACACCAGAGTTCAAGTCCAGGTGGACCCAGACAACTCTTCCAACCGCTACTCAAATGAAAACAATTAAAACCAGAATACTCCCTCATGGCCCTATTCTTCTTCCATATAGACACTAATCATAACCTCTTCCTGGAGTTTTCCATGAGTTGTGCAGCCCAAGAAAATGTCCAAAATAAGCTTCTTGCACCTCTTTTGCCTAACTTCAGCGTGGCCTGGGCACCCTTCCTGTGAACCTGGAGTGATCAAATAGGCCTGCCCTTAATACTGCTCCGCTTATCCAATTTGAGGCTCTCTGACTGTGGGGTGTAGATTCTTTATGTGAATTGGAGTCATGAGAAAAGCCATGACAGTGTCCAAAATCAGCTCGCTTTTCCTCATTTGCCTAAAGTCAGGGTGGCCTGGACACCGTTTCTGTGAACCAGGAGTGATCAAATAAGCCTGCCGTTAATACTTCTGTGTTTCTCCAATTTGAGGCCTACTGATTTCAGGTATCAATTTCTTATGTGATTTGGAGTTACTCGAAAACCCAAGCACCTCTGCAGGGAATTGAAGAACTCATTTGACCCAAAGAATCCCTATTCTCACTTGATGGAGTTCAGGAACCTAACAGAGGAAGGCAAGAGACTTCATCCATAATGAATGATTTTTTTGCCATTATGGTTTTGGATGCACACATGGGATCATTCTTTAGATGCATCAGGTGCTGAGAATCTAACTCAAAGCCACACACATGGCCAAGAGACTAATTCAGACACATCCCTTCCCAAAGCAATTAAGCAAAGAGCCACAGGTGATGCCATTCATTTCCATTTGAAAACTGTTTACTTCAGGCTTCACAAAGGGGTGGATTGAGGCAAAGAACTTCCTGACATTCAGTGAAAAACAACAATAAGTAAGCAAAAGGCCCAAAGCAGGGTTTCTCCACTGAGACTTTCCTGGTCACACTGATATCTGAGTTTTCTGAGATGCTCGCAATTCTCTTCAGCTATCCAGTACATGGCCATGTCACAGAGTTGGAGGTGGTACATATTTTGAACATAAATCCATGAGCCTATTCTAGAGAGTGGACAGAATTCAGGAAGAAAACAGCAACTTAGAAAGATAGCAGGTGTTGCACATCGACAAGACAAGCTGCACTCCATTCATATATTGGGCAGGTTGAAATATGGGAAGATTTACACTTGACAGGACACATCCATTAATGCATTCTCTTTTCCAATGTCTACAACAATGGACACAGTGGGATACACAGACATAGAAACACTCACCTTGTGAAATAACTTACTAGAAACTGTCCACTCCAAACCAAACCGCCTTTCCCATCTATTCTCAGAACATGAGACAAAACAATAAACCCACACACACTCCCACAAAGGCACCTCCTTCACCCAAGTAGGTCTGTGACTATCCAGAGTGTCCTCTGACTGGTGGGCCATACTATGTTCCCCTGAAATGGTCTGTCTTCTCTCAGATCTGGTTTCCTTGGCCAACTCTGTGCAGTTGTCAGGAGCCAGTGGTGAACCACTATCTGCTTTCTCAGGAAAGGTCCATCTTCAGAGCTT
Source organism: Callospermophilus lateralis (assembly GCF_048772815.1). Taxonomy (NCBI): domain Eukaryota; kingdom Metazoa; phylum Chordata; class Mammalia; order Rodentia; family Sciuridae; genus Callospermophilus; species Callospermophilus lateralis. Next base: position 74,159 of record NW_027512536.1, on the reverse strand, counting down.
TCCTGGCATTTGGCCATCCTCACATCATTAGGTACCAAGAAAACTGACTCTGTCCTTGGTAAATCCAAACAAGTGAGCCCACTGGGACTGGGACTGGGACTGCCTCTTGGTGCCTGGCTTTTTGGATACCAAGTTCAGACAGTTCCATCACCAAGGAAATGAGGTATGTCACTTTCTTTGGAACTGAATGAGGTCACTGCCTTGGCAACCACTTTGTCCTAACAGTTGCTTCCAAAGGTCCCATGAGATGGAGCCTTCCCCTACTTCCTGTGACACTTTCACAAGGTAGTATGGTATATCAACCATTGGCACCCAAGAACAGCTCTCCACACAGGCCTGGTTTGGTCCATCTTCTCTACAATAAGAAGAGAGAGGCTGATTCATACATATCCCTTCATCCTGACCAGGTTGTTTGCATTGGAAGATGACTTTTGCTCTCTCAGGTCCTTCATACCTGCCTACAACTTCTCCAGGTATCATTTCTGCATGGACCTTTGAAGTTCTCAGCAGGTGGAAGGTCCCCAAGTTTCCTGTATTGTAAAAACCACTCTGTCCCTGCTCTTCTGTAAAATGAGATTGAGGGAACAGAGTATGTTTAGGGTTAATAACATGTTTGATTTGGGTTACGAATCATTCTGTGCGATGAATAATGCTATTGGGAACCTGCGATATTTACAAGAATATAGAGGTGAAATATAAGTATGAAAACAGAAATCTAGGTATGATTTGAAGCCCAGAAGGACATTGGGCCCTTGATTGGGATACTTAGCTTTGAATTATGCTCTGCAAAATTGTCTCAGATAATTCGATATACAATGGCATAGGACATTTTATTGAATGTAGAAGAGAACATCCAGTCAAAAAGGGATAGTCGGTAGGATTAGGAAGATAGTCGGTAGGTTTAGAAAGAAGAGTGAGTATAGGATTTGGACCAAAAGTTCTTTAGCAATAGGGTTTCGATTATAGAGTGAATGTAAATGTCAGCACATATGAAGTGTCAGTCACTAGGATCAACTTGGGAAAATTTGTTGAAAAGCAGATATCAATAGAAACATTATGAAATCAGGCAAAGTATAAAGTGAGTGATAGGATTAGACATTTCCAACAGGGTTGAGTTTGAATATATAAATTAGGAAGAAACAAATATGTAGTCACCAATAGGATTGACAATTGACAGCATTAGGCAACGTGGACATGGATGTTTTTAGTAATTCATGTACACTTTACATTTAGGCTTTGGTACAATCATAAATGTGACCTTTACATTTTTTTGTCCAGAATATTACTTTGATAAAATGTATATGTACATCAGGTGACATGAGTATGTCTTCCAACATTTCTGCAAGCAATATATTGAAGATGTAAAATTAGAATCGGGGGTACAAAGAGGTGTACCCTGTGTCTATGAATATAGAGATAAAGAATGAATAGACCGTAATGTGAATGAATAATATAACTTTTTTCAACTTTAAAAAATGAATTGATATAATATCTGAAAAATCACAGGAAATCGTATATTGATATACAATCATTCATTCCAAGCAGTTATACATCTAATGGAAATATTCGTGTTTTGGTTTATCATGAAGAGTGTGTGAGTTTTGCTTCAAAAGTGACTATGGAAATAATGTGTTTGGAAAGAAGACTCATGAAAATACCAGTAAAGAAACCTTGACAATACATGTGTTCTGAAGCAAAAAGTGATTAAATTTGAAACAAATGCCTACAAATTTGTGAACTTGTGGATGAAATGTATATCCTATGATGTGCAAAAACTGAAGAAATAATAATGTAAAAGTGTCGAATACAAATGAATAAAGAATTACATATCATGTCCCATTGGAATCTACTTGCATTGATGTTAGACTGGGTCAGTTACTGTAGAATAATTAGGATTTGTATGCATCATTCCCTGAAGTTAGTTTTCAGTACTAGGAAACAAATATGTATTTCAGGTGGATGAATATTTCTGAATATTTTTAATCAACTTTTCACAAGAATAATCTTGTGAAAAGTTGATTAAAAATCCACATACATGAACATAAATGAATTTAGAGAGTGTATATTTGACACATAAATTTTATAGTTTGAAAAATCTGGAGAGTGTACACACACACACACACACAAACACACACACAAAACACTCACAGACATTAAAAAGTAGCAATGTAAATGCCAATCGAAATTCATCAGTAAATATATATCATCCACAGATGCAAAAATATTTATTTTACTGAACATGAGTTTACGTATAATGTTGTTCTACTAGGACGCTCCTTTAGGTTGAATTTTCAGTTCCAACAGCATTTAGGAGGAGTGATCTCTTCTCACAATTTGTATCTGCCAAGTCAGCCACCTCACAAAGATGTACGTGTGATACCTGGTAGGATTCTATATATGCATATAAATATACAAGTGTGAATAGGCTAAAGAGAAAGGGAAACATGAATTCTCATATTTGTTAACTTTAAAAACACATGGAGATCTTTTTCTATTAAACATTGACTAGATTTATAACTCCTACCTTGTATAATGCAAAATGCAAGCCCAACTATACAACATGCCTCCAATGAACTGCTTGTATTTCTATAGGTTTGTGTTATTTTTCTCTATCATATTAGGATGAGTTGTCTGACTCTAGTATGTATGGGTTAGTGTCAGGGATTCAGTATTTCAAAAGGAAAATTGGAAATTGAATCCAATTTGTATGCAAATATATGCTACACAAATATCCTCCCACTCTCATCCAGAACAATGCCTTGAAATTCCCTTCACCCCAAGTAAGACACAGTTAGAGGAGAATAGATAGAAAATCAGTGAATACATATCTGGAATGGAAAATGCTCAGGAGTTCACAACCTTGGAGGTTGTAGAGGAGTTTCCAAAAGTAAGGGACAGGGTAAACACTCCACAAACATGGAGCTCTGCTGGCCTAAAAACTTTTAGAGCAACTGCCTCTGAGTTTGGGAACGTGAAAAATATGTTGTTGTCAGGAGAATTGGCTTCCTTTGTAGTGAGACCATCAAAGCTGGGTCTGCCTCTATGTGATGTGGAGGACATGGTATCTTATTTTCCAATGAACATGAGGTAGCAGTGTTGATTTTCTTCTTTTTAGGTAAACTGTGGCCTCTGGGGGCTAAGTGTCTCCCCGTTGGACTGTGAAGCCATTTGGTCCTCCTCCACTTTTTGTGGGGTTTTTGCTGCTGAACTGGGAGTTTGGTATTTGCTTCATGAAATTCAAGGAGTTCAACTGAGACACAGTGCTGGAGGGAGTTCTGTCATGTGTGGTGGTTCAGAGTCTGCAGAAGAACGCACCAACCACGCTTCTATCCCTCAAAGCTTGCCACATTGCATCCTTGTCCATAGCAACCTGATTCTGAACATTGCCCTGAATCCTCTCCATATAACAAGATGCCTTTAATTACAAGGGTCTGCTGGCTGCTTCATGTAATCCACAAGCCATTTGGAAGTCAATGGAAGATCCACATTGCTCCAACACAGATGTTTTATCACACTCCTGCCCACCACAGCTCTAGGCCCACTTCTCAGCAGGCTGCAACTTTCTGGCACCTCTGTTCTACACAATTTTCATAAAACCCAGTCAAGCAAGGCACTGTCTGGTACATCCATGATCGGCAACAGGACATCCAAAGATTCTCCAGTGCCACCTGGTCATGGGAATTTCAAAAATTTCATGGTATTTATTTAGACATTTTTCAAGGATGAAGTTGGAGGCACTGTGGGTTTCAATTCATTCAGGAACCAGTAAATGGTGAGCAAGATTATTTCAATGAAAGCTCTGGAGAACCCTCACAGGCAAGGCTTCCCAAAGAATGGCCAAAAGGTCACATTAAGCCAGGCCCATTAAGGTCTACAATATGAGGTCCATGTGTGTTTTCACTCTCAACTATGTCTGCCAAGTCTTTCGAATGAAATCATGTGTTATCTTGGCTGAAATTCCCAGTGCTCTGTGGAAAGCCACTCTGGGGCTAGATCTCAGTTTCCAAGGGTGACTCTCATACATCGCCTCTTAAATCACAACACAATACATGGCAATACTTCTCTGAGATTAGTTCCTGAACTCAGTCTATAAGGGGAATCACACCAGAGTTCAAGCCCAGGTAGACCTTGTTATGTCTTCCAAGTGTCACACAAATATCCACAATTAAATCCAAAACACTTCCACATGGCACTCATCTTCTTCCATTTACACAATCATCATAATCTCTGGCTGGAGGTTTCCATGAGGGGTGCAGCCCAAGACAGTGTCCAATATAACCTCCCTTGCCCCTCATTTGCCTAAAATAAGGGTGGCCAGGACATCCTTCCAGTGAACCAAGAGTGATCAAATAGGCCTGCCATTAATATGGCACTGCTTCTCCAATTTGAGGCCGACTGACTGTGTGTTTTAGATTCTTTATGTGAATTGGAGTCTTGAGAAAAACCAAGCACTTATGGGCTAGCCTCTGCAGGGTTTTGAGGAACACATTTGAACCAAATTATCAATATTCTCACATGATGGATGACAGGAACCTTACAGAGGAATGCGAGAGACTTCATCCACACTGACTGCTCTTTTGTCCATTTTGGTTTTGGATGCACACATGGGATCCTTCTTTAGATCCATCAGGTGCTGAGAATCTAAGCCACAGTCTCACACAGGGCCAAAAGGCTGATTCAGACACATCCCTTTCCAAAGCAATTAAGCAAAGAGCCACAGGTGATGCCCTTTCATTTCCATTTGAAAACTGTTTCTTTAGGCTCTACAATGGTGTGGCCTGAGGCAATGACCTTCCTGACATTCAGGGCATCAGAACAATTGGTGAGCAAAAGGCCCAAAGCAGGGTTTCTTCACTTAGAATTTCCTGGTCAAACTAATATCTGAGTTTTCTGAGATGCTCCCATTTCTTTCAGCTATCCAGTACATGGCCATGTCACAGAGCTTGGAGGTGGTACATATTTTGGACAAAAAACCATGAGCCTATTCTGGAGAGTGGCCAGAATTCAGGAAGAAAAGAGGAACTTAGGAAGATTGTTGGAGTTGTCCACCCATAAGTCAAGCCGCAGTCCATTCATAAATTGGGCAAGTTGAGTCTAGACAGGACACATCCAATGATTCATTCTCTTTTCTAATATCTAAAACCACGGACACAGTGGGATACACAGACAAAGAAACACTGGCCTTGTCAAACGACTTACCAGAAACAGTTCACTCCAAACCAAACAAACCGCCTTTCCTACCTATTCTCAGAACATGAGACAAAATCTCAAACCCACACCCACACACACAAAGGAAGCTCCTTCCCCAAGTAGGTCTGTGACTATTGGGAGTGTCTTCTGACTGGTGGGCCAAACTATGTTCTGATGAAATCGCCTGTCCTGTGTCAGATATGGTCTCGTTGGCCAAATCTGTGAAGTTGTCACTAGCCAGCGGTGAGCCACTACCTGCTGTCTCAGGAAAGGCCCCTCTTCAGAGCTTTCCTGACATTTGTTCATCCTCACCTCAGTAGGTACCAAGAAAGACTGACTCTGTCCTTGGTAAATCCAAAAAATAAGACCACTGGGACTGGGACTGAGACTGGCTCTGGGTGCCTGGCTTCCCGGATTCCAAGTTCAGAGAGTTCCATCACCAAGGAAGTGAGGTGAGATTACTTCCTTCAGGAATTCTTTGAGGTCATTGCCTTGGCAACCACTTTGTCCTATGAGATGGAGGCTGCCCTTACTTCCTGTGACACTTTTACAAGTTAGAATGGTATATCAACCATAGGCACCCAGGAACAGCTCTCCACACATGCCTGGTTTGGTCTATCTTGTGTACATTAACAAGAGAGAGGCTTATTCAGACACAACCCTTCATCCTGGAAAGGTTGTTTGCGATGGAAGATGACATTTGCTCTCTCAGGTCCTTCATAGATGCCTACATCTTCTCCAGGGATCAAATTTGCATGGACATTTGAGGTTCTCAGCAGGAGGAAGATACCCTACATTCCTGTATTGTAAGACGAACTCTGTCCCTGCTCTTCTGCAAAGTTAGATTGAGGGAAGAGTGTATGGTTAGGGTTAATAACATGTTTGATTTGGGTTACGAATCATTGCGAAGGATGATTAATAGTATTGGGAACCTGCGATATTTATAAGATTATAGAGGTGAAATATAAGTATGGAAACAGAAATCTAGGTAAGATTTGAAGCCCAGAAGGGCATTAGGCCCTTGATTGGGATACTTAGCTTATAATTACGTTCTGCACAGATGTCTCAGATAAATCGATAATCAATGGCATAGGACCTTACACCTTGGAAGATTGATTTTAGAAGAGAACATCCACTCAAATTGAGATAGTCGGTGGGATTAGGAAGGTAGTCAGTAGGTTTAGGAAATAGAGTGAGTATAGGACATGGAGCAAAAGTTCTGTAGCAATAGTGTTTTGGTTATAGAGTGAATGTAAATTTCAGCACATGTGAAGAGTCATTCACAATGATTAACTGGGGAAAATATGTAGAAAGGAAAATATCAATACAGACCTTACGAAATTAGGCAATTATACAGTGAGTGATAGGATTAGACATTTTCAATAGGGTTGAGATTGAATACATAATCTTAGGAAGAAACAAATATGTCGTCACCAATAGGAATGACATTTGAAAGCATTAGGCAACCAGGACATTTATCGTTTTAGTAATCCATGTTCACTTTCCATTTAGTATTTGGTACAATCATAAGTGTGATTTTTGCATTTTGTGCCCAGAAAAATATTGTGATCAAATGTATATGTAGATCATAAGACATGAGTATTTCTTCCACGATTACTGGGAGCAATATTTGAAGACATATAAATTAGTATTGGGGGTACAAAGTGGTGTACCCTGTGTCTATGAATATAGAGATAATGCATGAATAGACCATACTGTGAATAAATATTATAACTGGTTCCACTTTAAATAATGGATTGAATTGATATCTGAAAATATATAGGAAATCATATATTGACATACAATCATTCACTCCAACCAGTTATATATCTAATGGTAATCTTAGGGTTATTGTTTATCATGAAGTGTGTGTGAGTTTTGTTTCAAAAGTGATTATGGAAATCGAAAATAATATGTTTGGAAAAAAGTCTCATGAAAAGACCAGTCAAGAAATATGGAGGAATCCATGTGTTCTGAAGCAGGAAGTGATTGAAAGTGAAACAAATGCCTATAAATTTTCTAAATTGTGAATGAAATATATATCCTGTTATGTGCATAAACTGTTGAAATAGTAATGTATCAGTGTTGAATAAAAGTGAAAGTCAAAATACACATCATGTCCAATAGGAATCTACTTGCATTGATGTTAAACTGGGTCAGTTACTGTAGAAATATTAGAATTGTGTGCATTATGCACCAAAGATAGTTTTTTTTTATTTTTATTTATGGTTGTTCAAAACATTACATAGTTCTTGATATATCATATTTCACACTTTGATTCAAGTGGGTTATGAACTCCCATTTTTACCCTGTATACAGATTGCAGAATCACATCAGTTACACATCCATTGATTCACATATTGCCATACTAGTGTCTGTTGTATTCTGCTGACTTTCCTATCCTCTACTATCCCCCCTAGCCTCCCTGCCCCTCCCCACTTCTCTCTCTACTCCCTCTACTGTAATAAATTTCTCCCCCTTGTATTATTTTTCCCTTTCCCCTCAATTCCTCTTGTTTGTAATTTTGTATAACCCAGAGTGTCTCCTTCCAATTCCATGCAATTTCCCTTCTCCCTCCCTTCCACCTCTCATCCCTGTTTAATGTTAATCATCTTGTCATGCTCTTTGTCCCTATCTGTTCTTAGTTACTCTCCTTATATCAAAGATGACATTTGGCATTTGTTTTACAGGAATTGTGTAGCTTCACTTAGCATAATCCAGTCTAATGCCATCCATTTTCCTGCAAATTCTGTGATTTTTTCATTTTTCAATGCAGAGTAATAATCCATTGTGTGTTAATGCCACATTTTTTTATCCATTATTCTATTGAAGGGCATCTAAGTTGGTTCCACAGTCTTGCTGTTGTGAATTGTGCTGCTATGAACATCGATGTAGCAGTGTCCCTGTAGCATGCTCTTTTTAGGTCTTTAGTGAATAGACCAAGAAGGGGAATAGCTGGGTCAAATGGTGCTTCCATTCCCAGCTTTCCAAGAAATCTCCATACTGCTTTCCCAATTGGCTGCACCAATTTGCAGTCCCACCAGCAATGTACAAGTGTACCTCTTTTCCCACATCCTTGCCAGCACTTCTTGTTGTTTGACTTTATAATGGCTGCCAATCTTACTGGAGTGAGATGGTATCTTAGGGTGGTTTTAATTTGCATTTCTCTGACTGCTGGAGATGGTGAGCATTTTTTCATGTACTTATTGATTGATTGTATGTCCTCATCTGAGAAGTGTCTGTTGAGGTCCTTGGACCATTTGTTGATTGGGTTATTTGTTATCTTATTGTCTAATTTTTTGAGTTCTTTGTATACTCTGGATATTAGGGCTCTCTCTGAAGTGTGAGTAGTAAAGATTTCTTCCCAGGATGTAGGCTCCATATTTACCTCTCTTATTGTTTCTTTTGCTGAGAAAAAATTTTTTAGTTGAGTAAGTCCCATTTGTTGATTCTAGTTATTAACTCTTGTACTATGGGTGTCCTATTGAGGAATCTGTAGCCCGACCCCACAGTATGTACATCGTAACCAAATTTTTCTTCTATCAGACAGTGTGTCTCTGATTTGATATCAAGCTCCTTGATCCATTTTGAGTTAACTTTTGTGCATGGCGAGAGAAAGGGATTCAGTTTCATTTTGTTACATATGGATTTTCAGTTTTCCCAACACCATTTGTTGAAGATGCTGTCCTTCCTCCATTGCATGCTTTTAGCCCCTTTATCAAATATAAGATAGTTGTAGTTTTGTGGATTGGTTTCTGTGTCCTCTATTCTGTACCATTGGTCCACCTGCCTTTTTCGGTACCAGTACCATGCTATTTTTGTTACTATTGCTCTGTAGTATAGTTTGAAGTCTGGTATCGCTATACCACCTGATTCACACTTCCTGCTTAGCATTGTTTTGCAATTCTGGGTCTTTTATTTTTTCATATGAATTTCATGATTGCTTTCTCTATTTCTACAAGAAAAGCCTTTGGGATTTTGATTGGCATTGGATTAACCCTATAGAGAACTTTTGGTAATATCGCCATTTTGATGATGTTAGTTCTGCCTATCCATGAACAGGGTATATTTTTACATCTTCTAAGATCTTCTTCTATTTCTCTCTTTAGGGTTCTGTAGTTTTCATTGTATAAGACTTTCACCTCTTTTGTTAGGTTGATTCCCATTTTTTTTTTTAGGATATTGTGAATGGAGTGGTTGTCCTCATTTCCATTTCAGGGGATTTGTCGCTGATATACAGGAATGCATTTGATTTATGCGTGTTGATTTTATATCCTGCCACTTTGCTGAATTCATTTATTAGCTCTATTAGTTTCTTTGTAGACCCTTTTGGGTCTGCTAGGTATAGAATCATGTCATCTGCAATAGTGATAATTTAAGTTATTCTTTTCCTATTTATATGCCTTTAATTTCTTTCATCTGTCCAATTGCTCTGGCCAGTCTTTTGAGAAATATATTGAACAGAAGTGGTGAGAGCGGGCATTCCTGTCTTGTTCCAGATTTTGGAGGGAAAGTCTTCAATTTTTCTCCATTAAGAATGACGCTAGCCTGCGGTTTAGCATAGATTGTTTTTACAATATTGAGGAATGTTCCTGTTATTCCTAGTTTTTCGAGAGTTTTGAACATAAAGGGATGCTGTACTTTGTCGAATGCTTTTTCTGCATCTATCTAGATGATAATATGGTTTTTATTTTTAAGTCTATTGATGTGGTGAATAACACTTATTGATTTTCGTATATTGAACCCTCCTTGCATCCCAGGGATGAATCCTACTTGATCATGGTCCACATTTTTTTGATATGTTTTTGTATCTGATTCTCCAGAATTTAATTTAAGATTTTTGCATTTAGGTTCATTAGAGATATCGGTCTTTAGTCTTCTTTCTTTGAAGTGTCTATCTGGTGAAGGAATCAGAGTGATATTGGCCTCGTAGAATGAATTTGGAAGATCTCCCTCTTTTTCAATTTTCTGAAATAGCTTGAAAAGTATTGGTATTAGTTCATATTTAAAGGTTTTGTAAAAGTCTGATGTATACCCATACGGTCCTGGGATTTTCTTAGTTGGTAGTCTTTGGATGGTTTCTTTTATTTCCTCAATTGATATTGGTATGTTTAGGTTGTCTATATCCTCCTAACTCACTCTGGTCAGCTCATATGACTTAAGAAATATTTCGATGCCTTCACTATCTTCTATTATTTTGGAGTATAAGGATTCAAAGTAATTTCTGATTATCTTCTGTATTTCTGAAATATCTGTTGTGATATTGCCTTTTTCATCCCATATGATAGTAATTTCAGTTCTCTCTCCTCTTCATTAGCATGGCTAGGGGTCTGTCCATTTTATTTATTTTTTCAACGAACCAACTTTTAGTTTTGTCATTTTTTTCAATTGTTTCTTTTGTTTCGATTTCATTGATTTCTGCTCTGATTTTAATTATTTCTTTCCTTCTACTTCTTTTGCTGTTGTTTGCTCTTGTTTTTCTAAGATTTTGAGATGAAGTATGAGATCATTTATTTGTTGTTTTTTTCTTTTTCTAAGGAATGAACTCCAAGCAATGAATTTTCCTCTTAGAACTGCTTTCAATGTGTCCCATAGATTCCGATATATTGTGTCTGTGTTTTCATTTTTCTCTAAGAATTTTTTATTTTCCTCCTTGATGTCTTCTATAACCCATTGATCATTCAGTAACCTATTGTTCATTCTCCAAATGATGCATGGTTTTTCCTTCCTTCTTTTATCATTGATTTTTAGTTTCATTCCATTATGATAAGATAAGATGCATGGTATTATCTCTACTTCTTTAATTTGTCTAAGAGTTGCCCTGTGACATAATATATGATCTATTTTTGAGAAGGATCCATGTGCTGCTGAGGAAAAATGTAACTGCTTGATGTTGGGTCGTATATTCTATATATGTCAATTAAGTCTAGGTTATTAATTGTGTTATTGAGTTCTATAGTTTCCTATTTCAACTTTTGTTTGGAAGTCCTGTCCAGTGGTGAGAGAGCTGTGTTGAAGTCTCCCATGATTATTGTATGGTGGTCTATTAGACTCTTGAACTTGAGAAAAGTTTGTTTGATGAACATAGCTGCACCATTGTTTGGGGCATACATATTTATGATTGTTATGTCTTGCTGGTGTATGGTTCTCTTGAACAGTATGTAGTGTCCCTCTTTATCCCTTTTGATTAACTTTGGCTTGAAATCTATTTTATTTGATATGAGTATGGACACTCCTGCTTTTTTCCGAAGTCCATATGAGTGATATGATTTTTTCCAAACTTTCACCTTCAGTATATGTATGTCTTTTTCTTATCAAATGCGTCTCCGGTAGGCAGCATATTATTGGGTCTTGTTTTGTGATCCATTCTACTGGCCTGTGTCTGTTAATTGGTGAGTTTAAGCCATTAACATTTACAGTTATTATTGAGATAAGGGTTGTTCTTCCAGCCATATTTGTTTATTTATGTTATTAAACATGGATTGTTTTCCTCTTTGATTATTTCCCCCCTTTAATGTCCTACCTCCCACTGTTGGTTTTCATTATTTTCCAATTACTCTTCCTGTAATATTTTGCCAAGGATGTTTTGAAGAGATGGTTTTCTAGCTACAAATTCTTTTAACTTTTGTTTATCGTGGAAAGTTTTAATTTCATCTTCCATCCTGAAGCTTAATTTTGCTGGATACACAGTACATGGTTGGAACCCATTTTCTTTCTGTGATTGAAAAATGTCATTCCAGGATCTTCTAGCTTTCAGAGTCTTTGTTGAAAGATCAGCTGTTATCCTGATTGGTTTACCCCTAAATGTAATCTGCTTCCTTTCTCTTGTAGATTTTAAAATTCTCTCCTTATTCTGTATGTTGGGCATCTTCATTATAATGTGTCTAGGTGTGGATCTCTTATGATTTTTCACATTCGTCGTCCTGTAGGCTTTTAGAATGTGGGAGTCTGTCTCATTCTTCAAGTCTGGGAAGTTTTCTCATATTATTTCATTGAATAGATTGCTCATTCCTTTGGTTTGGACCTCTATACCTTCCTGTATCCCAATGACTCTTAAGTTTGGTCTCTTTATTTTATCCCATATTTCTTGGATGTTCTGTTCATGGTTTCTTAACAGTTTGGCTGAGCTGTCTATGTTCTTTTCAAGTTGAAATACTTTGTCTTCATTGTCTGATGTTCTATCTTATAAGTGTTCTACTCTGATGGTAGTATTCTCAATTGAGTTTTTAAGATGGTTTATTGCTTCCTGCATTTCTAGGATTTCTGTTTGTTATTTTTTACAACCTCTATCTCCCTGTATAGTTGATCTTTTGCTTCTTGGTTTTGTTTATGTAATTCATTGTTGAAGTGATCTTTCATTGTCTGATTTTGCTGTCTAATGTCTTCCTTGAGACTTCAGATCATCTGAAGAATGTATATCCTGAGTTCTTTATCTGACATTCCATCTGCTGCAGCTATTACCTCTTCTAAAGTTGTGTTGACCTGCATTGCTTGTGGTTCTTTTTTCCTTTTCTTTTCATACTGCTCGCGTTTCTTTCTGCTTGGTGAAACTGTTGTGATTTTGAAATTTTCCCCCTATATATTTATATTGCTCTTGTATATTTGAAAAGTCTTCATTGCAGGGGCAGGGGTGGCTGTGCTGTTCCACCAATTGGGGTGATATATCTACCACGCTGATGGGCCGCTAGGCCTGTTATTCTGATCGGTCGCAGGTCTGCTTACCATGCAGGCGCAGGAGGCTGCTCTCCTCTGCCCCTCCTCCAATTGGTGTGACGTGTCTACCACGCCCGTGGACCCCTGCGGTGTTCTGCCGATCGGTCGCAGGTCTGCCTACCTTGCTTGCGTGGGCGGCGGCTCTGCTCTACCCCTACCCCAATTGGGGTGACGTGACTACCACGCCAGTGGGCCGCTGGGCCTGGTCTGCCGGTTGGTCGCAGGTCAGGATACCTTGTGAGCACGGGCTACAGATCTGTTCTGCCCCTACTCCAAATGGGGTAAAGTGTCTGCCGCGCCAGCAGGCCGCTGGGCCTCTTCTTCTGGTCAGGTGCAGGTCTGCTACCTTGCAGGCGCGGGTGGTGGCTCTGCTCTGCCCCTACTCCAATTGGTGTGTCGTGACTACCATGCCTGCAGGTTGCTGGGCCTGTTCTGGGCATGGGCAAAGGCTCTGCTCTGCCCCTACTCCTATTTGGGTAATGTGACTACCATGCCGGTGACTCACTGGGATTGCACTAGGCACGGGAGAAGGCTCTGCTCTGCAACAACTCCAATTGGGGTGACGTGACTACCACACCTGTGGGTCGCTGGGCCTGTTCTGGGCCCGGGTAGCAGCTCTGTTCTGCCTCTACTCCAATTGGGTTGACGTGACTACCATGCAGGTGTGTCACTGGGTCTGTTCCAGGTGCGGGCAGCTGCTCTGCTCTGCCCCTCTGGCTTGATGACAAAGTGAGAGAGACCCGGGTGTTTGTGACTCACTTTCTTCACCAGGAGACCAACTGTTTCTGTCACTGCTGGTATCAATGAAGTTATCTCCTCTGCTGCTTTCTGATGACATCAGAAATTTGTCATGTTGGTATCTCATGTGAAAGGCAGCATTTTGTTCCCTTTTCTGGGTGACCAAAGCAATGGGTGAGTCCTGACCGGCCCTCACAAGCTGCGTCTCAATCCTGTTGCCACTGCCTATGAAGGCTCGGTTGATATTTACCTCCACAGTATTCAGCAAGACCCGGAACGAGAAGCAGTTTCCGCGGGTTCTTTAGCCCTGGGCCAGATCAGTTCCGAGAGGCGGAATTCGGCCGCTCTGGGCTTGGTGTATGTTCTAATAGGAGCAGGCTCCAAGACGGAGTTTCTGCAGGTTCTTTGGCACTGAGCCTGAGTAATTTGTCTGTGACACAAAGGTGAATGGCATCCTGAAATTGCCTGTTCTATAGGTGAATGAGCTTTGATCAGTCGAAAACAGGGATGGTGACATCAGCTCTCCAAGATGGTGGCCGCTGGCTTCCTCTGTGGTCTGACCGGTGTGGAGAACCGAATTGGACCGCATCCTTTCCCGTCTCAAATCCAGAATTCAGCACTTAGCACAGTGATTGCATACCTTTCAGGAGCCCACAGAATCCACACCGCTGTATATTTGCATTGCTATCTCTTCGTTTCCCAGTGCACGCCGCAGACTCTAGCCGCAGACCGATTTCCTGAATAAGCAGCATGACCCTCTATGCGGACAAATCACTCGTGTTTGAGCCCGCGTAGCTGATCCTCGTGAGATGGAAATATGTCGACTAGGTTTTGGAGCACCCCAATTTTGCTGGAAATTTCTAACAAGATAGGTTTTAGCCATTATAACTCGTCATTCTCCCGCACAGTGACGCGGTACATGGGGGTGATGCACTCCCTTCACCACCATCATATGATCCCCCAAAGTTAGTTTTCAGTACTAAGAAACAAATATGTATTTCTGGTGGATGAATAATTCTGAGAATATTCTTGTGAAAACTTGATTATTAATCCAAATACATGAATATGAGTGAATTTAGGGAGTGTATAATAAGAAAAATATACTTCATATTTTGAAAAATCTGGAGAGTGAATATATATATATATATATATATATATATATATATATATATATATACACACACACACATACACACACAGACATTAAAAAGTAGCATTATGTATGCCAATCGAAATTCACCACAAAGTAATATATCATCCACAGATCCAAAAATATTCATTTTAATGAACATGGATTTATGTTGTTCAAATAAGAAGCTCACTCATATGTTGAATTTTCAGTTCCAACAGCATTTAGTAGGAGTGATCTCTTCTCACAATTTGCATCTGCCAAGCCAGCCACCTCACAAAATGTACGAGTGATACCAGGTAGAATTCTATATGTGCATATAAAAATACATGTGATGAATAGGCTACAGAGAAAGGGAGACAGTTATTCACATGTTTGTTAACTTTTAAAACACATGGAGAACTATTTCAATTAAAATTCGCTAGATTTATAACACCTACCATTTATCATACGAAAGGCAAGTCCAACTATACACCATGCCTCCTGTGAACCTCTTGTATTTCTATTCTGTTTGGGTTATTTTTCTCCACCATATTAGGATTAAAAGTCAATGTCTAGTAGGGTATGTGTTAGTGTCAGGGATTCAGTATTTCGAATGGAAAATTGGAAAATGTATCAAATGTGTATGCAAATATGTGCTACACAAAAATCTTCCCACCCTCATTCAGCACAATGCCTTGACATTACCTTCGCCCCACATAAGACACAATTAGAGGAGAAGAGTTAGAAAATCTGTGAATACATATGTGTAATGAAAAATGCTCAGGAGTTCACAAATTTGCAGGTGGTAGAGGAGTTTCCAAAAGTAAGGGACAGGGTAAAAACTCCACAAACATGAAGTTCTGCCAGCCTAACATGTGGAGAAACTGCCTCTGAGGTTGGGCAATGAAATATATGCTGTTGTCAGGAGCATTAGCTTCATTTGTTGTGAGACCATCATAGCTGAGTCTTCATCTATGTGATCTGGATGACATGGATTCTTATTTTCCAATGAACATGAGGCAGCAGTGCTGAATTTTCTATTTGTAGGTAACCTGTGGCCACTGGGGTCTAAGTGTCTCCCCTTGTGGACTGTAATTCCATTTGGTCATCCTCCACTATTTGTGGTATTTCTTGCTGCTGCACTGGGAGATTGGTGTTTGCTTCAGGAAATACAAGGATTTCAAATGGGACACAGTGCTGAAGTAAGTTCTGTCAAGTGTGGTGGGTCAGGTTCGTCAGGAGAATGCACCAACCAGGCTTCTATCCCACATAGCTTGCCCCATTGACCATAGCAACCTGATTCTGAACATTGCCCTAAAACCTCTCCATATAACAATATGCTTTTACATATAAGGGTCTACTGGCTGCAAAATGTCAGTCACAATCCATTTGGAAGCCAATGGCAGATCCAAATTCCCCCACCACAGATGTTTTATTACACACCTGCCAACCACTACTCTAGTACAACTACTCAGCAGGATCCAACTTACTGGCATCTCTGTTCAACACCATTTTCATAAAACCCAGTCAATCAAGGCACTGTCTTGTATACTCATGATCAGCAACAGGACATCCAAATATTCTCCAGTGCTACCCGGTCATGGGAATTTCAAAAATTTCATGGTATTGATATAGCCAATTTTCAAGGATGAAGTTGGAGGCACTGTGAATTTTAATTCACTCAGAAACCATTAAATGGTGAGGAAGCTCATTTCAATGAAAACTCTGGAGAATTCTTACAGGCAAGGCTTCCAAAAGTGGCGAAAAGTCAGATTAAGCCAGGCCCCTTGAGGTCTACAATGTATGGTCCATGTGTGTTTCGACTCTCAAATATGGCTGCCAAGTCTTTAAGAATAATATCATGTGATATCCTGGCTGAGATTCCCTGTGCTCTGTGGAAAGTCAACTTGGTCCTAGATGTCACTTTCCAACGGCAACTCTCATGCATGGCCATCTAAAATTCCAACACAATTCCTGGCAATAATTCTCTGAGATCAGTAAAAGAACTCAGTCTCTAAGGGGAATCACACCAAAGTGCAAGCCAAGGTGGACCCAGAGATCTCTTCCAACCGCCAGACAAATATCCACAATTTAAACCAAACACTCTCACATGGCCCTCATCTTCTTCCATATAGACACTCATCATATTCTCTGGCTGGAGGTTTCCATAAGGGACGCAGCCCATGACAGTGTCCAAACTAAGCTCCGTGCCCCTCATTTGCCTAAAGTCAGGGTGGCCTGGACTCTCTTCCTGTGAACCAGTAGTGATCAAATAGGCCTGCCTTTAATATTGCTTGGCTTCTCCAACTTGAGGCCTTCTAGCTTTGGGGTTTAGATTCTTTAAGTGAATTGGAGTCATGAAAATCAAACACCTATGGCCTAGCCTCTGCAGGGCTTTGAAGAACTCATTTGACCCAAAGGATCCCTATTCTCACTTGATGGATATCAGGAACCTACCAGAGGAAGGCAAGAGAGTTCATCAACAATATCTGATCTTTTTGCCATTTTGGTTTTGGATGCATGCATGGGATCTATCTTTAGATCCATCAGGTGCTGAGAATCTAAGCCACAGCCTCACACAGGGCCAACAGGCTGATTCAGACATATCCCAATCCTAAGCAATTAAGCAAAGAGTCACAGGTGATTCCCATTCATTTCCATTTGAAAACTGTTTTCTTCAGGGTTCACAAAGTGGTGGCTTGAGGCAAAAAACTTCCTGACATTCAACAGAACAATAGGTAAGCAAAAGGAACAAAGAGGGGTTTCTCCACTGAGACTTTCCTGGTCAACAGATATTTGAGATTTCTGAGATGCTAGCCATTTCTTTCAGCTATCCAGTACATAGCCATGTCACAGATCTTGGAGGTACAAATCTTGGACACAAAACCACGATACTATTCTGGAGAGTGGCCAGAATTGAGAAAGAAAACAGGAAATTAGGAAGATTGTAGGTGTTGCCCATCCATAAGGCAAGCCAGAGTCCACTCATGAATTGGGCAGGATGAATGCTGGGAAGCTTTCTACTAGACAGGACACATCCATTGATGCATTGTCTTTTCTAATGTCTACAACAATGGACTCAGTGGGATACACACACATAGAAACACTCACCTTGTCAAAGGACTTAATAGAAATATTCCACTCCATACCAAACAAACCGCCTTTCCTACCTATTCTCAGAACATGAGACAAAACCACAAACTCACACCCACACCCAAAAAGGCACCTCCTTCCCCCTAGTAGGTCTGTGACTCCCTGGAGTGTCGTCTGACTGGTGGGCCATTCTATGTTCTTCCAAAATGACCTCTCCTGTCTCAGATCATGTCTGCTTGGCCAACTCTGTGAAGTTCTCAAGAGCCAGCGGTGAGACACTACCTGCTTTCTCAGGAAAAGCCCCTCTTCAGAGGTTTCCTGGCATTTGGCCATCCTCACATCTGTAGGTACCAAGAAAGACTGACTCTGTCCTTGGTAAATCCAAACATGTCAGACCACTGGGACTAGGACAGGGACTGTCTCTTGGTGCCTGGCTTCCTGGATTTCAAGTTCAGAGAGTTCCATCACCAAGGAAGTGAGGTGAGATCACTTCCTTCAGGATATGAATGATGTCACTGCCTTGGCAACCACTTTGTCCTAACAGTTGCTTCCAAAAGTATCATGAGGTGGAGGCTGTCCTGATTTTCATGGGACACTTTCTCTAGTTAGAATGTTATATCAACCATAAGCACCTGGGAACAGCTTCCACACAGGACTGGTTTGGTCCATGTTCTATACATTAAGAAGAGAGAGACTGATTCAGACACAATCCTCCATCCTGACCAGGATGATTGCCATGGAAGATGACTTTTGCTTTCTGAGGTACTTCATAGCTGCCTTCATCTTCACCAGGGATCATTTCTGCATGAACATTTGAGTTTCTCAGCAGGTGAAGATCCCCTAGATTCCTGTAGTTTAATACCCACACTGTTATTGCTCTCCTGCAAAGTGAGTGTATGGTTACGGTTAATAATATGTTCGATTTGGGTTAGGAATCATTCTGCAGGAAGAATAATGAGATTGGGAACCTGCGATATTTATAAGAATATATACGTGAAATATATGTATGAAAACGGGAATCTAAGAAAGATTTGAAGCCCAGAAGGGAATTGGGCCCTTTATTTGGATACTTAGTGTTGAATTATGTTCTGTACAGTTGTCTCAGTTAAATCGAAATACAGTGACATAGGACCTTGTACCTTGGATGATTGAATGTAGAAGAGAACATCCAGTCAAAAAGGGATAGTCAGTAGGATTAGGAAGATAGTCAGTAGGTTTAGGAAGAAGAGTGAGTATATGATTTGGAATAAAAAGCTTCTTTAGCAATAGGGTTTCGTTTAGAGAGTGAATGGAAATGTCAGCACATGTGAAGAGTCAGTCACAATGATGAACTGGGGAAAATATGTAGGAAAGCAGGTGTCAATAGAGACATTACGAAATCAGGCAAAGTATAAAGTGAGTGATAGGATTAGACATTTTCAACAGGGTTGAGTTTGAATACATAATCATAGGAAAAAACAAATATCTCGTCACAAATGGGAATGACATTTGAGAGCATTAGGCAACCTGGACATGGATGTTATTAGTTATCCACGTTCACTTTCCTTTTAGGCTTTGGTACAATCATAAGTGTGACATTTTTATGGTTTTTTTTTTTTTTTGTTCAGAATATTACTGTGATAAAATGTATATGTAGATCAGGTGGCATGAGTATTTCTTTCACCATTTCTGGGAGCAATATTTTGAAGACGTATACATTAGTATTAGGGGTACAAAGAGGTGTACCCTGTGTCTATTAATATAGAGATAATGCATGAATAGACCATACTATGAATAAATAACGTAACTGATTCCACTTTAAATAATGGATTGAATTGATATGTGAAAATATATAAGAAATCTTATATTGATATACAATCATTCATTCCAACCAGTTATATTTCTAATGGTAATATTAGGATTATGGTTTATGATGAATGGTGTTTGAGTTTTGCTTTACACGTGATGATGTTAAACAAAAATAATATGTTTGGAAAGAAGTCTCATGAAAAGACCAGTCAAGAAACATGGAGGAATACATGTGTTCTGAATCAGGAAGTGATTGATCGTGAAACAAATGCCTACAAATTTTCTAATTTGTGACTGAAATATATATCCCATCATGTGCATGAACTGAAGACATAGTAATGTACAAGTGTTGAATAAAAATGAAAGTCAAAATACACATCATGTCCCCTAGGAATCTACTTGCATTCATTTTAAACTGGCTAAGTAACTGTAGAAATATTAGGGTTTGTATGCACCATTCACTGAATTTAGTTTTCAGTACTAGGAAACAATATGTATTTCAGGTGGATGATTATTTCTGAAAATAATCTTGTTGAAAGTTGATTATAAATCCACAGATATGAATATGAATGTATTTAGGGGCGTGCATAATAAGACACATATATTTCATATTTTGAAAAATCTAAAGAGTATATATATATATATATATATATATATATATATATATATATACACACACACACACGCAAATGCACAGATATTAAAAAGTAGCAATACAGGAGATCCATTATGAAGGCAGGCATGGAGAATTCAAGTCTCTGATCTCTTCAGCTGCGCGGTCATAGGGACTCGTAAACTGTCTAAATGCTGTTTGCTCAGAATCACTAGGCAATATTGACCTGTTGTGAATCTCGGGCGAACAGTCTGGGCCCCTCAGAACACACACAAAGCCCGGATTGGCTGCATTCAAGCTTAGATTCATCTGGTTTTTGTGACTCAGCACTAACATTCCCGCTGAAATAATTGGTCGGGCTTTCGGAATTGACAGAGTTAAAAGCCAACTGAGCCTTCATAGGCAGTGGCCACAGGATTGAAATGGGGCTTGGGAGAGAGAGTCAGGACCCAGCTGTTGCATTGGTCACCCAGCAAAGGGAACGAACGGTCACCATTTTAATGGTATACCACCATGGCAGCGAACTGACGTCACAGTCGGAGGAGATAACTTCATTGAAACCAGTGCGACAAGTATGTTATCCCATTGCCATCTCTCTCAACACCGCAGGGAAACCTCAAGGGCCCTTCCCACCTCTGCCGTAATGGCCCCTCCCAGCTCTCCAAGGAGCGCAATACCCAGACCTAGGGAATCAGGATTGGCTCGGGACTCGAGGCGTGTAATTGCCGGCTACCGCTCCCACCAGTGCTGACAATTGAGGTCTCTTACACCACCTACCGGGGCCATGGCTCCCGAAGGGCAGGCAAATTCGCTGGGGTTTCTCAGCCCCAAGCTCTACAAAGTTAGGGTCTGAGGGAGGCAATTAAGGAGAGTGTGCCCAGCCGTTCATGGAAACAGGGCTACCAGGAGCAGAGGCCTGGCTTGTAACCAGTATTGTGGTGAGCGTCACAGGTGAGTGGGGCCTGGGTTGAGGAAGCACAAGAGAAGGCCCTAGGCACTCAGGGTTGGAGACCCGCCCAGTCTGGGAGGAAGAGCTGCTGCACAGTGATTGGTTCCCACTTATTGAGAGGAGAAGCTTGGCCCAGTGCGCACAGCTCCACCTACTGGAAGAGAAGTTAATTGAACTCTAGGACTGCATGTATTATTACTATTTTTTTATTTGTATTTTTTTCTTTTTCTTTCATTTTCATTTTTGTTGTTGTTGTTCATTAACTTTTTTAAATGTTTTTATTTTTTTAATTTCTTTTATTTTATTATTATTATTATTAATATTATTATTTTAAATTTTAATTTTCAATTTTTTAATCATCATTATTACTTAAAATTTTCTTTCTTTATTTTCTATTTTTTTTGTCTTTTCATTTCATTTCAATTTTTTTATTCCCCCTTACTTGAATTCTACCTGCCTACTCTCATTCTCTTTAGTGACTTCTCCCTTCCCTTCTAATATCTTTCCTCTCAAGCATCAAATAAATTTATAAGAGTAAGCAGTAACTCAGTAGTCAAACAGAACGAGAAGTAACATGAGAAGCATAAAAAAGCAAGGAAGAAAAGGAGTACGAACAATGAAGGACAGCCTAAATATTCAAGAGCACCTAGAGTCATCAGAAAAATGGTCATATAAAGAACTCAAGGAATACCTTAGACAGATGGAATGGAACCTTAAAGAGGATACGAGACAGCAAAAACAAACAGTGATAGAACGCATTGAAAATAAATTACATAAACAGATAAAATAAGAAATTAAGCATCTTTATCAGGAGATAGAGATTATTAGAAAAATCAAACAATAATTCTAGAAATCAAGGAAATGATAAACCAAATTAAAAATTCAATTGAGAGTATCACTAACAGTGTAGAGCAAGTAGAAGACAGAATGAAGACAAAATATATCATCTTGAAAAAAGTCTAGCCAACAAAGAAATGCTGTAAAAAATTATGAGAAAACATTCAAGAGATATGGAATAACATAAAAAAAAAAAACTAATGAGTCATATGGATAGAGGAAGGTACAGAGAATCAAACCAAGGGAATGAGAAATCTGCTGAATGAAATAATTACAGAAAACTTTCCAGAAATAAAAATGGAAAGGGATAAACAAATTGTAGATGCTTACAGGACATCGAGCACACAAAATCACAGTAGACCAATGCCAAGAAACATTGTTATGAAGATATCCAATATACAGAACAAAGAGAAAATATTAAAAGCTACCAGAGAAAGGAGGCAGATTAGAATCATTACAATCAGGGGTAAACCAAAAAGGTTAACAATGGATTTTTCATCATAGATGCTGGAAGTGAGAAGATCCTGGAACAACGTACTTCAAACACTGAAAGACAATGGATGCCAACCAAGAATTATGTATCCAGCAAAATTAAGCTTAAGGTAAGACAACGAGATAAAAATATTTCATGATAAACAAAACCTAAAAGAATTTGCAGCCAGATAACCAGCATTGCAAAGCATCTTGAGCAAAACACTACACGAGGAAGAAATGAAAATCAACAACGAAAACCATGAGTGAGAAGTGCCTCAGTAATGAGGAGAGGGCGGGGGAAAAGCTAATCATGGAGAAACAAACTAATTTAAAAAAAAGATATAAGCAAACATGGGTGGCAGTACAAACCATATATCATTAGTAACTCTAAAAGTAAATGGCTTAAACTCTCGAATAAAGTGACATAGGCTTGTAACTTGAAATAAAAAAAAAATTCAACAATATATTGCCTCCAGGGGACACATCTGAATGGAAAAGACATACACAGGCTGAAGGTGAAAGATTGGGAAAATTTATACCATGCACACGGTCCTCGTAAGCAAGCAGGGGTGACCATCCTCCTATCGAATAAAATCGACCTCAAGACTAATTTAATCAAAAGGGATAAAGAAGGACATTATATACTGCTAAAATGAACCATTCACCGACAAGACATAACAATTATCAATATTCACGCAGCAAATAATGGTGCTGCGATGTTCATAAAACAAATTCTCCTCAAGTTAAAGAATCAAATAGACCACAATACAATAATTATGGGTGACTTCAACTCACCTGTCTCACCATTGGACAGATCCTCCAAACAAAAGTTGAAAAAAGAAACTATAGAACTCAATCTCGCAATCAATACCCTAGACTTAACTGACATATATAGAATATATCAACCATCATCAAGTGGATATACTTTTTTCTCAGCAGCACATGGATCCTTCTCAAAAATAGACAATATGTTATGCCATAGGGCAACCCTCAGTAAATATAAAGGGGTGGAGATAATACCATGAATTTTTTGTGATCATAATGGAATGAAACTGGAAACCAATGATAAAAGAAGGAAGAAAAAATCATACATCACATCCAAAATGAAGAATATGTTACTGAATGATCAATGGGTTACAGAAGACATAAAGGAGGAAATCAAAAAATTCTTAGAGATAAATGAAAATACAGACACAACATATCAGATTCTATGGGGTACAATGAAAAGAAGTTTTAAGGGGTAAATTCATCGACTAGAGGTCATTCCTCAAAATAGAAAAGAAAAACAAATAAATGAGCTCACACTTCATCTCAAAGCCTTAGAAAAGGAAGAGCAAAACAACAGCAAATGTAGCAGAAGGCAAGAAATAATTAAAATCATAGCGAAATTGAAACAAAAGAAACTATTGAAAAAATTAACAAAACTAAAAGGGGTTCTTCAAAAAGATAAATAAGATAGACAGACCCTTAGCCATGCTAATGAAGAGAAGAAGAGAGAGAAATCAAATTACTAACATACGGGATGAAAAAGGCAATATTACAACAGATGCTACATAAATACAGAAGAAAATTAGAAATTATTTTGAAAACCTGTATTCCAATAAAATAGAAAATAGTGAAGACATCGATAAATTTCTTAAGTCATATGATTTGCCCAGACTGAGTCAGGAGGAAACACACAATTTAAACAGACCAATATCAATGGATGAAGTAGAAGAAGCAATCAAAAGACTACCAACCAAGAAAAGCCCAGGACCGGATGGGTATACAGCAGAGTTTTACAAAACCTTTAAAGAAGAATTAATACCAATACTTCTCAAGTTATTCAGGAAATAGAAAAACTGGGAGCTCTGCCGAATTCATTCTATGAGGCCAACATCACCCTGATTCTGAAACCAGACAAAGACACCTCAAAGAAAGAAAACTACAGACCAATATCTCTGATGAACCTAGATGCAAAAATCCTCATTAAAATTCTGGCGAATTGGATAGAAAGGCACATCAAAAAAATCGTGCACCATGATCAACTTGGATTCATCCCTGGGATGCAAGGAGGGTTCAATATATGGAAATCAATAAATGTTATTCACAACATCAATAGACTTAAAGATAAGAACCATATGATCATCTCGATAGACGCAGAAAAACCATTCAACAAAGTAGAGCATTTCTTTATGTTCAAAACATTTTAAAAACTAGGGATAACAGGAACTTACCTCGACATTGTAAAAGCTATCTATGTTAATCCTCAGGCTAGCATCATTCTGAATGGAGAAAAATTGAAGGCATTCCCTCTAAAATCTGGAACAAGACAGGGATGTCCTCTATCACCACTTCTATTCAATATAGTTCTCGAAAAACTGGCCAGAGCAATTAGAGAGATGAAAGACATTAAAGGCATAAAAATAGGAAAAGGAGAACTTAAATTATCACTATTTGTAGATGACATGATTCTATACATAGAAGACCCAAAAGGGTCTACAGAAAAAACTACTAGAACTCATAAATGAATGCAGCAATGTGGCAGGATACAAAATCAACATGAATAAATCAAAGGCATTTCTGTATATCAGCGACAAAACTTCTGAAACAAAAATGAGTCAAAACACTGCATTAGCAATTTCCTCAAATAATTAAATACTTGGGAATAAACCTAACAAAAGAGGTGAAAGATTTATATAATGCAAACTACAGAACCCTAAAAAGAGAAATAGAATAAGATCTTAGAAGATGGAAAAATATACCGTGTTCATGGATAGGCAGAACTAACATCATCAAAATCGTGATATTACCAAAAGTTCTCTATAGGTTTAATGCAATGCCAATCAAAATCCCATAGAAACTTTTTGTAGAAATAGATAAAGCAATCATAAAATTCAAATGGAAAAATAAAAGACCAAGAATAGCAAAAGCAATTCTAAGCAGGAAGTGTGAATCAGGCAGTATAGCGATACCAGATTTCAAACTATATTACAGAGCAATCATAATAAAAACAGCATGGTACTGGTACCAAAACAGGCGGGTGGACCAATGGTACAGAATGGAGGACACAGAAACTAATCCAAAAAGCTACAACTATCTTATATTTGATAAAGGAGCTAATGGCCTGCAATGGAGGAAGGATAGCATCTTCATCAAATGGTGTTGGGTAAACTGGAAATCCATATGCAACAAAATGAAACTGAATCCCCTCCTCTCGCCATGCACCAAAGTTAACTCAATGTGGATCAAGGAGCTAGATTCAAATCAGAGTCTCTGCGTCTGATAGAATAAAAAGTTGGCTCCGATCTACATATTGTGTGGTCAGGCTCCAAATTCCTTAATAGGACACCCATAGAACAAGAGTTAATAATAAGAATCAACAAATGGGACTTACTTAAACTGAATTATTTTTTCTCAGAAAGAGAAACAATAAGAGAGGTAAATATGGAGCTTACATCATGGGAACAAATTTTTAGTCCTCACTCTTCACATGGAGCCCTAATATCCAGAGTATACAAAGTATACAAAGAACTTAGAAAATTAGACAATAAGATAACCAATAACCCAATGGGCCAAGGACCTGAACAGAAACTTCTCAGAGGAGGACATAGAATCAATTAACAAGTACATGAAAAAAATGCTCTCCATTTCTAGCAGTAAGAGAAATGCAAATAAAAACCACCCTAAAATACCATCTCAATCCAGTGAGATTGGCAGCCATTATGAAGTCAAACAACAACAAGTGCTGGCGAGGATGTGGTGAAAAGGGTACTCTTGTACATTGCTGGTGGGACTGAAACTGGTGTGGCCAATTTGGAAAGCAGTATGGAGATTCCTGGGAAAGCTGGGAATGGAAGCACCATTTGACCAAGCTATTGCCCTTCTCGGACTATTCCCTGAAGACCTTAAAAGAGCGTACTACAGGGATACTGCCACATGGATTTTCATAGCAGCACAATTCACAATTGCTACACTGTGGAACCAACCCAGATGCCCTTCAATAGATGAATGGATAAAAAAATGTGACTTTTATATACTATCGAGAATTACGCAGCACTAAAAAATAACAAAATCATGGAATTTGCAGGGAAATGCATGGCACTGAGCAGATTATGCTTAGTGAATCTAGCCAATCCCTAAAAAACAATTACCAAATGTCTTCTTTGATATAATGAGAGCAACTAAGAACAGAGCAGGGAGGAAGAGCATGAAGAAAAGATTAACATTAAGCAGAAACATGATGTGGGAGGGAAAGGGAGAGAAGAGGGAAATTGCATGGTAATGGAGAGAGACACTTATTGTTACACAAAATTACATATAAGAGGTTGTGGGAAAATAAACAAGGAGAGAAATGAATTACAGTAGGTATGGTAGAGAGAGAAGATGGGAAGAGAGGGGAGTGGGGATAGTAGAGTATAGGAAAGGTAGCAGAATACAACAGTAACTAATAGGGCATTATGTAAAAATATGGATGTGTAACTAATGTGATTCTGCAATCTGTATTTGGAGTAAAAATGGGAGTTCATAACCCACTTGAATCTAATGTAT
Source organism: Callospermophilus lateralis (assembly GCF_048772815.1). Classification (NCBI taxonomy): domain Eukaryota; kingdom Metazoa; phylum Chordata; class Mammalia; order Rodentia; family Sciuridae; genus Callospermophilus; species Callospermophilus lateralis. The sequence continues at coordinate 47,123 of NW_027512536.1, read as the reverse complement.
GAAATATGATATTCAAGAGCTTTGTAATGTTTTGAGCAACCAATAAAAGAAAAAAAAAGTAGCAACATATATGCCAATAGAAATTCATCATGAAAAGTATATAATCCACAGATCGAAAAATGTTCATTTTACTGAACATGGATTCATGTATAATGTTTTTCAACTAGGAAGCTCACCCATAGGTTGAATTTTTAGTTCCAACAGCGTTTAGGAGGAGTGAACTCTTCTCTCAATTTGCATCTGCCAATTCAGCCACCTCACAAGTGTATACGAGTGATATCAGGTAGAATTCTATATGTGCATATAAAAATACATGTACTGAATAGGCTACAGAGAAAGGGAGACAGGGATTCACATATTTGCTAATTTTAAAAACACATTTAGAACTATTTCAACAAAAAAATTGACTAGACTTATAACTCCTACATTATATAATGCAAAAGGCAATTCCAACAATACACAATGCGTCCTCTGAACTGCTTGTGTTTCTTCTCTTTTTGGCTTATTTTTCACCATCATATTAGGATTATTAGTCAGAGACTAGTAGGGTATGGGTTAGTGTCAGGGATTCAGTATTTCAAATGGAAAATTGAAAAATGAATCCAATGTGTATGTAAATATGTGCTACACAAAAATCTTCCCACTCACATCCAGAACAATGCCTTGACATTACCTACGCCCCAAGTAAAACACAATTAGAGTAGAAAAGTGTGAAAATCTATGAATACATATATGGAATGGAATATGCTCGGGAGTTCACAACCTTGGAGGTGGTAGAGGAGTTTCCAAAAGTAAAGGACAGGGTAAACACTCCACAAAAAGGAGCTCTGCTGGCCTAAGAATTCTTGGGAAACGGCTTCTGAGGTTGGGCACTTGAAATATATGTTGTTGTCATGAGCTTTAGCTTCCTTTGTAGTGAGACCATCATAGCTGGGTCTGCATCTATGTAACCGAAAGACATGGTTTCTTATATTTCAATGAACATGAGGCAGCAGTGCTCAATTTTCTCTTTGTAGCTAAACTGTGTCCATTGGAAGCTAAGTGTCTCCCAGTGGGGACTGTGAAGACATTTGGTCATCCTCCACTTTTCGTGGTATTTCTTGCTGCTGCACTGGGAATTTGGTATTTGCTTCACAAAACATAAAAAGTTCATCTGAGATACAGTGCTGGAGGGAGTTCTGTCACGTGTGGTGGGTCAGGGTCTGCAGGAGAATGCACCAACCAGGCTTGTATCCCACATAGCTTGCCCCAATAACCATAGCAACCTGATTCTGAATATTGCCCTGAAAACTCTCCATTTAACAAGATGCCTTTACATATAAGGGTCTGATGTCTGCACTATATCAGTCACAAAAAATTTGGAAGCCAATGGCAGATTCACATGGCCCCAACATGATGTTTTATCACACACCTGCCCACCACTGCTCTAGCCCCCCTACTGAGCAGTCTCCAAATTACTGGCTTCTCTTGTTCTACACCATTTTAATGAAACCCAGTCAAAAACAAGGCACTGTCTGGTATACACATGATCAGCAACAGGACATCAAAAGTTTCTGCAGTGCCACCTGGTCATGGGAATTTCAAAAATTTCATGGTATTTATCTTGAAATTTTTCAAGGATGAAGTTAGAGGCACTGTGGGTTTCAATTCATTCAGGAACCATTAAGTGTTGAGAAAGTTCATTACAATGAACGCTCTGGAGAACTCTCACAGTCAATGCTTCTCAAACAGTTGCCAAAAGGTCTCCTAAAGCCAGGCCAACTGACATCTACAATGTGAGGTCCATGTGTGTTTTGACTCTCAAATATGGGTGCTAAGTCTTTCAGAATAAAATCATGTGATATCCTGGCTGAGATTCTCAGGCCTCTGTGGAAACCACCCTGGGCCTAGATCTCAGTTTCCAAGAGTGAGTCTCATGTGTGGCCTCCTAAAATCCCAACACAATTCATGGCAATACTTCTCTGAGGTCAGTTTCAGAACTCAGTCTCTAAGGGGAATCACACCAGAGTTCAAGCCCAGGTGGACCCAGTCATCCCTTCCATCCGCCAAAAAATGACCACAATTAAAATCAAAACACTCCCACAGGGCCATCATCTTCTTCCATGTAGACACTCATCATAACCTCCAGCTGGAGGTTTCTATGAGCCCAAATAAGCTCACTTGCCCCTCATTTGCCTAAAATCATGATGGCCTGGACACTCTTCCTGTGAACCAGGAATGATCAAATATTCCTGCTGTTAAAGTGTTCCACTTCTCCAATTTGAGGCCTACTGGCTGTAGGGTATAGATTCTTTATGTGATTTGGAGTCATGAGAAAACCCAAGCAAATATGGGCTAGCCTCTGCAGGGATTTCAAGAACTCATTTGACCGAAAGGATCCCTATTCTCACTTTATGGAGGTCAGGAACCTAAAACAAGAAGGCAAAAATATTCATCAACAATGACTGCTCTTTTGGCCATTTTAGTTTTGGAAGCACATGGGATCTTTCTTTAGATCCATCAGGTGCTGAGAATCAAAGCCACAACCTCATACAAGGACAAGAGGCTGATTCAGACACATCTCATTCCAAATCAATTAAGCAAAGAGCCACAGGTGATGTCCATACATTTCCATATGAAAACAGTTTTCTTCAGGCTACACAAAGGGGTGGCCTGAGGCAAAGACCTTCCTGACATTCAGGGTAATAGAAATAGAAGTAAGCAAATGGCCCAAAGAAGGGTTTCTCCACTGAGACTTTACTGGTCACACTGAAATCTGAGTTTTCTTAGATGCTCCCATTCCCTTCAGCAATCCAGCACATGGCCATGTCACAGAATCTTGTGGTGTTACATATTTGGGAAACAAAACCATGAGCCTATTCTGGAGAGTGGCCAGAATTCACGAAGAAAACAGGAACTTTAGAAGATAGTAGATGTTGCCCATCCATAAGGCAAGCTGCAGTCCATTTATTAATTGGGCAGTATGAATGCGGGGAAGCTTTCAACTAGAGACAACACATCCATTGATGCATTCTCTTTTCTAATGTCTACAACCACGGATACAGTGGGATACACAGACCTAGAAACACTCACCATGTCAAACGACTTACTAGAAACAGTCCACTCCAAACCAAACAAACCACTTTTCCTACCTATTCTCAGAACATGAGAAAAAACCACAAACTCACACCTACAACGGCAAAGGCACTTACTTCCCCCAAATAGGTCTGTGACTATCTGGAGTGTCTTCTGACTGGTGGGCCATATTATGTTCCCACAAAATGGCCTGTCCTGTTTCAGATCCGGTCTCCTTGTCCAACTCTGTGAAGTTGTCAAGAGCCAAAGGTGAGCCACTACCTGCTTTCTCAGGAAAGGCCCCTCATCAGAGCTCTGCTGGCATTTTTCCATCCTCACATCAGTAGGTACCAAGAAAGACTGACTATGTCTTTGGGAAAAGCAAACAAGTTAGCCCACTGGAACTGGGAGTGGGACTGGCTCTGGGTGCCTTCCTTCCTGGATCCCAGGTTCAGAGAATTCCATCACCAAGGAAGTGAAGTGAGGTCACTTCTTTCAGGAACTGAATATGGTCACTACCTTGGTAACCACTTTGTACTAACAGTTGCATCCAGGGTTCCCATGAGATGGAGGCTGCCCCAACATCCTGTGACACATTCAGAAGTTAGAATGGTATATCAACCATAGGCACCAGGGAACAGCTCTCCACAGAGGCCTGGTTCAGTCCATCTTCTCTTCATTAAGAAGAGAGAGGCTGATTCAGACTATCAATTAATCCTGACCAGGTTGTTTGCCATGGAAGATGACTATTGCTCTCTCAGGTCCTACATAGCTGCCTATATCTTCTGCAAGGATCATTTCTCCATGGATCTTTGATGTTCTCAGCAGGTGGAAGATCATCTACATTCCTATATTGTAAGACCCACACTGTCCCTGCTCTTAAGTAAGTTATACTGAGGGAACAGTGTATGGTTAGGGTTAATAACATGTTCAATTTGGGTTACAAACCATTCTGCGGGATGAATAATGGTATTGGCAAAATGCGATATTTACAAGAGTATATATGTGAAACATAAGTATGAAAGCAGAAATCTAGGTAAGATTTGAAGCCCAGAAGGGCATTGGGGACTTGAGTGGGATACTTAGCTTTGAGTAATGTGCAGCACAGATGTCTCAGATAAATCAATATACACTGGCATCGTACCTTGTACCTTGGATATTGAATGTTGAAGAGAACATCCAGTCAAAAACTGATAGTCGGTAGGATTAGGAAGGTAGTTGGTAGGTTTAGAAAGAAGAGTGAGTATAGGATTTGGACCAAAAGTTCTTTTGCAATAAGATTTCGGGTAGAGAGTGTATGTAAATGTAAGCACATGTGAAGAGTCAGTCACAATGATGAACTGGGGAAAAATATAGGAAAGCAGATATCAATAGAGACATTAGGAAATCAAGCAAAGTACAAATTGTGTGATAGGGTTAGACATTGTCAACAGGTTTGAAGTTGAATATATAATCTTAAGAAGAAACAAATATGTAGTCAAAAATAGAATTGATATTTGAGAGCATTAGGCAACCTGGACATGGATGTTTTTAGTAATCCATGCTCACTTTCCATTTACGCTTTGGTACAATTGTAAGTGTGACCTTTGCTTTTTGTGTCCAGAATATTTCTGTAATAAAATGTGTATGTAGATCAGGTGAAAAGAGTATTTCTTCCACCAATTCTGCGAGCAATATTTTGAAGACTTACAAATTAGTATGGGGGTACAAATAGGTGTACCCTGTTTCAATGAATATAGACATAATGCATGAATAGACCATACTGTGAATAAATAATATAACTGGATCCACTTTAAATAATGGATTGAATAAATATCTGAAAATTTATAAGAAATTTTATATTGATATGCAATCATTCATTCCAACCAGTTATATATCTAACGATAATCTTAGGATTATGGTTTATCATGAAGGGTGTGTGAGTTTTGGTTCAAAATTGATTATGGAAATCGAAAATAATATATTTGGAAAAAAGTCTCATGAATAGACCAGTCAAGAAACATAGAGGAATACATGTGTTCTGGAGCAGGAAGTGATTGAAAGTGAAACAAATGCCTATAAATTTGCTAACTAGTGAATAAAATATATATACTGAGATTTGCATAAACTGAAGAAATAGTAATGTACCAGTGTGGAATAAAAATTAATGTCAAAATACACATCATGTCCCATAGGAACCTACATGCATTGATGTTAAACTGGGTCAGTTAAAGTAGACATATTAGGATTTGTATGCACCTTTTACTGAAGTTAGTTTTCAGTACTAGGAAACAAATATGTATTTCGGGTGGATGAATATTTCTAAGAATAATCTTGTGAAAAGTTGATTATTAATCCACATACATGAACATGAATGAATTTAGGGAGTGTATATAAGACACACATATTTCATATTTTTAAAAATATGGAGAGTATATATATATATATATATATATATATATACTCTCCATATATATATATATATGTATATATATATATATATATACATATACACACACACACACACACACACACACACACACACCCTAACACAGACATTAAAAAGTAGCAATATATATGCCAATCGAAATTCATCATGAAATATATATCATAAAGATGCAAAAACATTCATTTTAGTGAACATGGGTTTATGTATAATGTTGTTCCACTGGGAAGCTCACCCATAGGTTGAATTTTCAGTTCCAACAGCGTTTAGGAGGAGTGATCACTTCTCACACTTTGTATCTGCTAAGTCATATACCTCACAAGGATGTACGTGTGATACCTTGTAGGATTCTATTTGTGCATATAAAAATACATGTGCTGAATAAGCTCCAGAGAATGGGAGACAGTAATTCACATATTTGTTAACTTTAAAAACACATGGAGAACTATTTCAATTAAATATTGAATAGATTTATAACACCTACCCTTTATCATGCAAAAGGCAAGTCCAACTCTGAACTGCAAGTATTTATGTACTGTTTGGGTTATTTTCTTCCATCATATTTGGATTAGTAGTCAGAGTCTAGTAGAATATGGGTTAGTGTCAGGGATTCAGAATTTCAAATGGAAAATAGAAAAATTAATCTTCTGACTCTCATCCAGAACAATGCCTTGTCATTAATTTCGCCCCAAGGGAGACACAATTAGAGTAGAAGAGTTACAAAATCTGTGATTACATTTCTGGAATAGAAAATGCTCAGGAGTGCACAAACTTGGAGGTGGAATAGGAGTTTCCAAAAGTAAGGACAGGGTACACACTCCACAAACATGAAGCTCTGCTTGCCTAAAACTTCTTGAGAAACTGCCAGTGAAATTGGGCACTGAAATATAGGTTGTTGTCAGGAGTTAAGCTTCTTTTGTAGTGAGACCCTCAAAGCTGTGTCTGCATCTATGAGACCTGGAGGACAACATTTCTCATTTTCCAATGAACACGAGGCAGCAGTGCTGAATTCTCTCTTTGTAGGTAAACTGTGGGCACTGGGGGCTTATTGTCTCCCCGTGTGGACTGTGAAACCATTTGGTCATCCTCCACTTTTCGTGGTGTTTCTTGCTGCTGCACTTGGAGTTTGGTTCATGCTTCACGAAATACAAGGAGTTCAACTGGGAAACAGTGCTTGAGGTAGTTCTGTCACGTGTGGTGGGTCAGGGTCTGCAAGAAAATTCACCAACCAGGCTTCTATCTCTCAAAGATTGCCCGCTTGTCCATAGCAACCTGATTCTGAACATTGCCCTGAAACTACGCCATATAACAAGATGGTTTTACATATAAGGGTCTGATGTCTGCACTCTGTCAGTTACAAGCCATTTGGAAGCCAATGGCAGATACAAATGGCCCCACCATGATGTTTTATCACACACCTCTCCACCACTGCTCTAGGCCCACTACTCAGCAGGCTCCAAAATACTGGCTTCTCTGTTCTAAACAAATTTCATGAAACCCTGTCAATCAAGGCACTGTCTGGTACACTCATGGTAAGCAACAGGACATCGAAAGTTTCTACATTTCCACCTGGTCATGGAAATTTCAAAAATTTCGTGTTATTTATCTAGCCATTTTTCAAGGACGACGTTGGATGCACTGTGGATTTCAATTATTCAGGAACCATTAAATATTGAGAAAGTTCATTTCAAAAAAATTCTAGAGAACTCTCACAGGCAAGGCTTTCCAAAGAGTGGACAAAGGTCACTTGAAGCCAGGACCATTGAGGTCTACAATGTGAGGTCCTATGTCTTTTGACTCTCAACTATGGCTGCCAAGTCTTTCAGAATAAAATCATGTGATATCCAGGCTGAGATTCCCAGTTCTTTGTGGAAAGCCACCCTGGTCCTAGATCTCAGGTTCCAAGGGCGACTCTCATGCGTGGCCTCCTAAAATCCCAACACAGTTCATGGCAATACTTCTCTGAGATCAGTTTCAAAACTCAGTCTCTACGTGGAAACACACCAGAGTTCAAGACCAGTTGACCCAGTCATCTCTTCCAACCGCCACACCAATGACCAGAATTAAAACCAAAACACTCCCACATGGCCCTCATTTTCTTCCATATAGTCACTCATCATAACCTTGACTGGAAGTTTTTATGAGGCACACAGCCCAAGACAATGTCAAAATAAGCTCCCTTGCCCTTCATTTGTCTAAAGTCAGTGTTTCCTGGACAACGTTCCTGTGAACCAGGACTGATCAAAGAGGCATGCAATTAATACTGTTCCGCTTTTCCAATTTGAGGCATACTGACTGTCGGGTATAGTTTCTTTATGTGATTTGCAGTCATAAGAAAACCCAAGCACCTATGGGCTAGCCTCTGCAGGGCTTGAAGAACTCAGTTGACCCAAAGATCCCTGTTATCACTTGATGGAGATCAGGAACCTTACAGAGGAAGGCAAGAGACTTCATCACAATGACTTCTCTTTTGGCCATTTTGGATTTGGATGCACACATGGGATCTTTCTTTAGGTCCATCAGGTGCTGAGAATCTAAGCGATAATCTCAAACTGCACTGAGAGGCTGATTCAGACATATCCCTTTGCAAAGCAATTAAGCCAGGAGCCACAGGTGATGCCCATTTATTTCCATTTGAAAACTGTTTTTTTCAGGCATTGGAAATGTGGGGCCTTAGGCAAAGACCTTCCTTACATTCAGGGCAACAGAACAATAGGTAAGCAAAATCCCAAAGCAGATTTTCTCCACTGAGACTTTCCTGGTCACACTGATATCTGAGTTTTCTGAGATATTCACCATTCTCTTCAGCTATCCAGTACATGGCCATGTCCCAGATTGTGGAGGAGATACATATCTTGAACACAAAACCATGAGCCTATGGGAGAGTGGCCGGAATTCAGGAAGAAATCACGAATGTAGGAAGGTAGTAGGTGTTGCCCATCCATATGGTAACCTGCAGTCCATTCATAAATTGGACAGGATGAATTCTGCGAAGATTTCTACTAGACAGGACACATCTATTTATGCATTCTCTTTTCTATTGTCTACAACCACGGACACAGTGGGATATGCAGACATAGAAACACTCGCCTTCTCAAAGGACTTACCAGAAACAGTCCACTCCAAACCAAACAAACCGACTTTCCTACATATTCTCAAAACATGAGACAAAATCAAAAACACACACACACACACACCCACAAAGGCACCTTCTTTCCCCAAATAGGTCTGTGACTATCCAGAGCGTCCTCTGACTGGTGGGCCATACTATGTTCCCCCGAGACAGGCTGTGCTATGTCAGATCTGGTCTCCTTGGCCAAAACTGTGATGTTATCAGGAGCCAGCGGTGATCCACTGCCTGTTTTCTCAGGTAAAGCCCCTCTTCAGAGCTTTCCTGGCATTTGTCCATCTTCAATTTAGTTGCCAAGAAAGACTGACTCTGTCCTTCTTAAATCCAAACATTTGAGACCACTGGGACTTGGACTGGGACTGCCTCAGGGTGCCTGGCTTCCTGGATCCCAAGTTCAGAGTGTTCTATCAACAAGAAAGTGACATAGGTCACTTCATCTAGAACTGAATGAGGTCACTGCCTTGGCAACCACTTTGTCTTAACAGTTGCTTCCAAGGGTCCCTGAGATGGATCCTGCCCCTACTTCCTATGACAGTTTCACAAGCTAGAATGGAATATCAACCACAGGCACCCGGGAACAGCTCTCCACACAAGCCTGGTTTGGTCTATCTTCTCTACATTAAGAAGAGAGAGACTGCTTCAGACACATCCCTTCATCCTGACCTGTTTTTTTTTTGTCATGAAAGATGACTTTCGCACTCTCAGGTCCTTCATAGCTGCCTACATCTTCTTTAGGGATCATTTCTGCATGGACCTTTGAGGTTCTCTGCAGGTTGAAGATCTCCTACATTCCTGTATTGTAAGACCAACTCTGTCCCTGCTATTCTGTAAAGTTAGATTGAGGGAACAGTGTATGGTTACGGTTAATAACATGTTTGATTTGGGTTAGGATCATTCTGCTGGATGAATAATGGTATTGGGAACCTGCGATATATATAAGATTATATAGGTGAAATATATGAATGAAAACAGAAATCTTGGTAACATTTGAAGCCCAGAAGGGCATTAGGTCCTTGATTGGGATACTTAGCATTTAATTATGTTCTGCACAGATGTCTCAGATAAATCTATACACAATGGCATAGGACCTGATACCTTGGATGATTGAATGTTGAGGAGAACAACCATTCAAAGAGGGAGAGTCGGTAGGATTAGGAAGATAGTTGATAGGATTAGAAAAAAGTGTGAGTATAGCATTTGGACAAATAGTTCTTTAGCAATAGGTTTTCAGGTAGACAGAAAATGTAAATGTCAGCACATGTGAAGAGTCAGTCACAGTGATGAAATGGGGAAAATATGTAGGAAAGCAGATATCAATAGCGACATTAGGAAATCAGGCAAAGTATAAAGTGAGTGATAGCAATAGACACTTTCAACAGGCTTGAGATTGAATATATAATCTTAGGAAGTAACAAATATGTAGTCACCAATAGGATTGACATTTGAGAGCATTAGGCAACGTGGACATGGGTGATTTTCATAACCCATACTCACATTCCATTTAGGCTTTGGTACAATCGTAAGTGTGACTTTGCATTTTGTGGCCAGAATATTACTGTGATAAAACGTATATGTAGATCAGGTGACATGAGTCTTTCTTGCACCATTTCTTGGAGCAATATTTTGAAGGGGTATAAATTAGTATTGGAGGTACATATAGGTGTACCATGTATGTATGAATATAGAGATAATGCATGAATAGACCATACTGCGAATAAATAATATAACTTGTTCCAACTTTAAATAATGGATTGAATTGATATCTGAAAATACACAGGAATTATATATTGATATATATACATTCATTCCAACCAGTAATACATCTAATGGTAATATTACGGTTGTGGTTTATCATAAAGAGTGTGTGAATTTTGCTTCAAAATTGATTATGGAAATCGAAAATAATGTGTTTGGAAAGAAGTCTCATGAAATGACCAGTCAAAAACAAGGAGGAATACATATGTTCTGAAGCAGGAAGTGATTGAATGTGTTACAAATTTCTTTAAATTTGTGAACTTGTGGATGAAATGTATATTCTATGATGTACAAAAACTGCAGAAATAGTAATGTACCAGTGTTTAATAAAAATTAACTTCAAAATACACATCATGTCCCATAGGAATCTACTTGCATTGATGTTAAAGTGGGTCAGCTACTGTAAAAATAAAAGGATTTGTTTTCACCATTCACTGAAGTAACTCTTTAGTACTGGAAAACAAATATGTATTTCAGGTGGATGAATATTTTTAAAATAATCTTATGAAAAGTTTAATATAAAACCACATACATGAACAAGAATGAATTTAGGGAGTGTATAATAGGACACATATATTTTATATTTTGAAAAATCTAGAGAGTATATATATATATATATATATATATATATATATATATATATACACACACACACACACACACACACACACAAAACACACACAGAGACATTGAAAAGTAGCTATATATATGCCAATTAAAATTCATTGTGAAATATATATCATCCACAGATCCAAAAATATTAATTTTACTGAACATGGATTTATGTATAATGTTCTTGAACTAAGAAGCTCACTCATAGTCTGAATTTTCAGTTCCAAAAGTATTAATGAGGAGTGATCTCTTCTCACACTTTGTATCTGCCAAGTTAGCCACCTCTCAAGAATATACGTGTGATACCAGGTAGGATTCTATATGTGCGTATAAAAATACATGTGCTGAATAGGCTACAGAAAAATGGAGACAGGAATTCACAGATGTGTTAACTTTAAAAACACATGCAGAACTATTTCAACAAAAAATTGACAAGATTTATAACTCCTACCCTATATCATACAAAAGGCAAGACCAACTATACACCATGCCTCTTCTGAAGTGCTAGTATTTCTATTCTGTTTCGGTTATTTTTCTCCATCATATTAGAATTAATAGTCAGAGTCTAGTAGGGTATGGGTTAGTGTCAAGGATTCAGTATTTCGAATGGAAAATTGAACAATGAATCCAATGTGTATGTAAATATGTGCTACACAAAATTATTCCCACTCTCAACCAGAACAATGCCTTGACAATCCCTTCACCCCAAGTAAGACACAATTAGAGGAGAAGATTTAGAAAATCTGTGAATAAATTTGTGGAATGCAATATGCTCAGGAGCTCACAACCTTGGAAGTGGTAGAGTAGTTTCCAAAAGTATGGGACAGGGTAAAAACTCCACAAACATGGAGGTCTGCTGGCCTAGAGACTTCTTGAGAAACTGCCTGTGAGGTTGGGCACTTGAAAAATATGTTGTTGTCAAGAGCTTTAGCTTCCTTTCTAGGGAGACCATAAAAGCTTGGTCTGCATCTATGAGACCTGGAGGACATGGTTTCTTATTTCCCAATGTACATGAGGCAGCAGTGCTGAATTCTCTTTTTAGATAAACTGTGGCCACTGGGGGCTAAATGTGTGCCGGTGTGCACTGTGAAGGCATATGGTCATCTTCCATTTTCGTGGTGTTTCTTCCTGCTGCACTGAGAGTTTGGTATTTGCTTCACAAAATACAAGGAGTTCAACTGGGTCACAATGCAAGAGGAAGTTCTGTCATGTATGGTGGGTCAGGTTTTGCAGGAGGATACAAGAACCAGGATCCTATCCCACATATCTTGCCCCCTTGACCATAGCAACCTGATTCTGAACAATGTCCTGAAACCTCTCCATATAACAACTTGCCTTTACATGGAAGGTTCTGCTGGCTGCACCATGTCAGTCACAAGCCATTTGGAAGCCAAAGGAAGATTCACATGGCCCCACCACAGATGTTTATCACATACCTGCCCACCACTGCTCTAACCTACTACTCAACAAAGTCCAACTTACTGGCATCTCTGTTCTACACCATTTACATGAAACCCAGTCAATCAAGGCACTGTCTGGTATATTCATGATCAGCAACAGGACATCAAAAGGTTTTCCAGTGCCACCTGGTGATGGGAAATTCAAAAATTTCATGGTATTTATCTAGCCATTTTTTAAGGATGAAGTTGGAGGCACTGTGAGTTTCAATTTTTTCAGGAACCATTAAATGTTTAGGAAGCTCATTTCAATGAAATCTCTGGAGAACACTCACAGGTAAGGCTTCCCAAAGAGTGGCCAGAAGATCATATGATGCTATGCCCATTTAGGTCTACAATGTGAGGTCCATATGAGTTTTGACTCTCAACTATGGGTGTCAAGTTTTTCAGAATAAAATTTGTGGTATCCTGGCTGAGAGGCTCAGTGCTCTGTGGAAAGCCACGATGGGCCTAGAACTCAGTTTCCAAGGGCGATGCTCATGCCTGGCTTCCAAAAATCTCAACACTATTCATGGCAATACTTCTCTGAGGTCAGTTGAAGAACTCAGACTCTAAGGGAATCACACCAGAGTTCAAGAACATGTGGACCAAGTCATCTCTTCCAACCGCCACCCAAATGACCACAATTTAAACCAAAACACTCCAACGTGGCGCCCATCTTCTTCCATATAGACACTCACAATAAACTCAACTATGGCTGGAGTTTTCCATGAGGGGCATAGCCCAAGACCGTGTCCAAAATAAGCTCTTTTGCACCTAATTTGCCTAAATTCAGGGTGGCCTGGACACCCTTCTTGTGAACCAGAAGAGATTAAATAGGCCTCCCGTTAATACTGCTCCGCTTCTTCAATTTGAGGCCAAATGACTGTGGGGTTTGGATTCTTTATGTGAATTGGAGTCTTGAGAAAACCCAAGCAACTATGGGCTAGACTCTGCAAGGCTTTGAAGAACTCATTTGACCCAAAGGATCCCTAACCTGACTTGATGGAGGTCAGGAAAGTTACAGAGGAAGGCGAGAGACTTCATCCACAAGGACTGCTCTTTTGGCCATTTTGGTTTTGGATGTACACATGGGATCTTTCTTTAGATCCATCAGGACCTGAGAATCTAAGCCACAGCCTCACACAGGGTAAATAAGCTGATTCAGACACATCCTTTCCAAAGGAATTAAGCAAAGAGCCACAGGTAATGCCCATTCATTTCCATTTGAAAACTGTTTTCTTCAGGCTTCACAAAGTGGTGGACTGAGGAAAAGACCTTCCTGACATTCAGGGCAACAGAAGAGTAGGTAAACAAAAGGCCCCAAGCAGGGTTTCTCCACTAAGACTTTCCTGGTCACACTGATATCTGAGTTTTCTGAGATGCTCACCATTCCCTTCAGCTATACAGGACATGGTCATGTCACAGAGCTTCGAGGTTGTACATATCTTAAACAGAAAACCATGAACCTATTCTGGAGAGTGGCCAGAATTCAGGAATAAAACAGAAACTAAGGAAGATAGCAGGTGTTGCACATCAATAAGGCCATCTGCAGTCCATTCATAAATAGGGCAGGATGAATGCTGTGAAGCTTTCTACTAGACAGGACATATTAATTGATGCATTCTGTTTTCTAATGTCTACAACCACGGACACAGTGGGATACACAGACATAGAAATTCTCGCCTTGTCAAACGACTTACTAGAAACAGTTCACTCCAAACAAAACAAACCGCCTTTCATACCTATTCTCAGAACATGAGACAAAACCACAAACCCACACCCACACCACAAAGGCACCTCCTTCCCCCAAGTAGGTCTGTGACTATCCGGAGTGTCCTCTGTCTGGTGGGCCTTATTATGTTCCCTGGAAATAGCCTGTTCTGTCTCAAATCTGGTCTTTTGGCCAACTCTGTGAAGTCGTCAGGAGCCAGCGGTGAGCCACTGCGTGCTTTCTCAGGAAAGGCCCCTCTTCATAGCTTTCCTTGCATTTGGCCATCCTTACATCAGTAGGTCCCAAGAAAGACTGAGTCTGTCCTTGGTAAATCAAAATAAGTTTGACCACTGGGACTGGGACTGGGACTGGCTCTGGGTGCCTGGCTTCCTGGATTCCAAGTTCAGAGAGTTCCATCACCAAGGAAGTTAGGTGAAGTCACTTAATTTTGGAACTGAATGAGGTCACTGCCTTGGCAACAACTTTGTCCTAACAGTTGCTTCCAAGGTTCCCATGAGAGGGAGGCTGCTCCTACTTCCTGTGACACTTTCACAGGTCAGAGAGGTATGTCAACCATAGGCATGCAGGAGCAGCTCTCAACACATGCCTGCTTTGGTCCATCTTCTCTACATTAAGAAGAGAGTGGCTGATTCAGACACATCCCTTCATCCTGAGCAGGTTGTTTGCCATGGAAGACTTTTGCTCTCTCAGATCCTTCATACTTGCCTACATCTTCTCCAGGGATCATTTCTACGTGGACCTTTGAGGTTTTCAGCAGGTGGAAGATCCTCTATTTTCCTGTATTTTAATACCAATTCTGTCCCTGCTCTTCTGTAAAATTAGATTGAGAGAACAGTGTATGGTTAGGATTAATAACAGGTTCGATTTGGTTTAGAAAGAAAACTACACGGTTGAGCAAACAGGGTCCTACAGTTAGCAATAATATGAGGAATTTTAATGGACCGGCCATGGCAGATAAAAGCGCAGTTAATCAGGTCACTATGTGAACCAAGACTCAAACCTCCCTTTTGGGGCCTCTGTCTCTCTTTGACGCTCTTCAAGTCGTTTTCTTAATTTATTCCTAGATTCTTTTACAACTCCAGTATTGTCGGCACAAAAACAACATTCTTCCCTCAATGCAAGCAAAAAGGCACCTTTCTCTCATGAAGAGGAGGTCCAACACTCGCCTGCTTTGTAAAACAACTTCAGAAAGAGAGAGGTTAAAATTCCTGTAAAGCTGTGATGTCGGTTTTTAATGTCTTTAAGGTTTGGCCTATTTCTGCTTCTAATTGTGTCTTTGTTGTGTCTCATGGACTAGCCCACCCCTTAAGCAACTATTATTTCTAATAGGATGGCTAAAGTGAGGGATACAGGTTCCCGCTGGAACCGGGTTGTATGCCCCCCTATTTGATCTTTAAATGAACCTACGTCATGATAGAGAACTCTGGAAAACATCTGCATCATTACATAATTAATCACATATATTGACCATTTTATGAAAACATAAATAATGTTAAAGTGTATAGAATTATACTGTTGTAGGGATGGACAAGGAAAGGGACCTAAGATAGCACCAAACACAGGAAAGCAGCCTTATTTGGTTGCATCCGGATTTAGAGGGCATTGCTTCTGTTGTAATCAATTAATCCCCTGAACCCCAAGTTTTGGTAGTTTTAGAATTTGTACCCAATATGTAAGGGAAGTGGATCAGAAGTTCACAGTCTGTAGAAATTCACAAAAATTAGTTTTTGTTTCTGTTTTTGTTCCTCTGTTCTGGGCAAGTTAACTTTTCAAGGACACCTTGGAAAGGGAGAGCTTTTTTGTCTCTTTTTTTTCTCCCTGCCAGCTGTCACCATGAAGCCCAGTTGGTAACTTTTTTATCTTAGAAATGTAGTCATCTCTGTGAAGCCCCAGCTCAAGGCCAGAGGCTTTGTTCACATATTTTGTGAAAACCTAGTAAGGCGGTGTCAAGCTTAGGGGTGGTGATTTTTCCAGCCAGTGGCCAAGTAGAACAGGGCAACACGAAAAGTGGAAGTTTATCTACATTGAACTCTTTCAGAGGGACTCTTTTGCTGAAAGACCTAATGTAAGCCTCGGTGAAGACTTCTGGAGAAGGTTATTTAAGACATATCTATGGACCTGGTACAGAGGGGGAAGACTGGGAAGGCGAGGCTGAGAGCAGCTCCGTGGATCTGAGAATGAGGAAGATGAGATGTAAAAGAATAATGGAAAAGGGGTTTGGGATTTTCCTAGAACAAAACTTGAGCAGTAGAACAGGTAGAGCAGAGGTGAAGATGGGAGTGAGTATTCCAAAAACCCCTGAGGGACTTTAAATTTTTAGAAACCTGTTTTCAGTGATGACAAAGCAACTTTAAAGGCCATTTTTATTACATCTTGGATAGGGGTCTGAGGGCTCTTCTCAGCTGGTTTGAGCTTTGGTTTAGCTTCTTAGAGGACTTGGTGGGACCTAGTACACGCACAGACAGAAAAAGAGAGGAGTGAGTGAGTGGAGGGGTACCTCGGTACCTGCTACCTCAGCAAGGGGGCAATGGTCTGAGAACTGGCAGAGGTTTGGGTTTTTGATCTAGTAATTGGAGGTGAGAAATCACGTTGCTGAGGTGGGAGTGACAGCAGAGACTCTAGAGCAGAAGACTGAGGGTGAGGAACTATTGGAGAAGCATAGTACAGGATGTGAGTGAAGGAGGGAAAAGGATTCCACATAGGGGAATTTTCCCCTTTTGAGCACTTGCCGAAGTTAAAAATGTCACGCAGAATTTGAGGATCTAGAGAACCCTCTGGGGGCCATAGCTTTTGGTTGTCTAATTGGTAATATGGCCAATGCTGTGTACTGAATGTGATGAGGAGTTTGGGTTCCACCAGGCAGCCCCGGTATGCTCACATCCCCATGAGTTACACAAGAAGTTGGCTTTTCCCCCACACAGCCATGGCTGTTTGTGGTTTGATAGTCCGCCGGGCATACATCATAATCTAGGCTAGCCAACCTGAATCTGGCTCGCGTTTCTGTGCATCCATAATGTTTGTTTCAATTATCTATGGAACGGAAGGGATTTAATGAAACTTTAGTGGGATCCTCTTCATCAGGGTTATCTCAATAGGAAAGACGTATACCAAGCTGAAAAATGTCTGGGTGGAGAGATAGCCACCAGGTCCCTAAGGGGGCTGTATGCGAGATATACCATACTTCTTGTCTAGTAGGATTTGAGATCAGCCTTCACTGCTGAACAGGCTGATGAGGGTTAGGAGTACTGGTGGCCAAGTTGAGAGTCTACAGTCTTGTCCACATAGCGAATACGAAATTTGAAATGGTTACCAGTCTTTTCCAGTTTCCAACCAGAGTCTGGACACAGCGAAGGCTTTAGATGAGAGGCATGGATCCAAAAAGTGATTCTGTCTACTTTTACCGCTGTAGGTGTTATAAGTAGCACCTGGTATGTTCCTTTCCAGCGGGGTTCTAGGAATGACACCTGATGTTGTCTTATGTAGACGAAGTCTCTTACTTGATATTGATGTGGAATCCCCTCGTCCCCAGGATGGTAGGCAGTGGCCAGCTGTTTCCACAGTTATCACTGAGTTCTTTCAATGGCTTTAAGTCTGTCAAGCAAGGGGTGTGGAAGGGATTGTTAGGCCTTAGAGTTGGGGATTAGGTCCCTTACTTTAATGATGGGCATCATAGAGAATTTCATAGGGGGTGAGGTTACACAGAGAACCTGAGGGAGTATTTCTCGCATGAAACAGTGCATAAGGCAGGAGCATAGTCCAATCTTTTATGCCAGTCTCTAAGCTTAATTTTGTTAAGGTCTCTTTAATGGTTCTATTTATTTTTTCTACCTCTCCTGAGCTCTGGGGTATATAAGCATAATGTAACTTACAATTAATCCACACGTGACTTACCTGGGCCATGAACACAAGTCCATTATCAGACCCTATTACCTTAAACAGACCATATCTTGGAAAAATATCTTCCAGGATCTTCTTGAGAACCATTTGGGCCGTTGTTTTTTTTTTTTTTTTTTTTTCCTGTGTGTGTGTGTGTGTGTGTGTGTGTGTGTAAGGCTTCAATCCATCCTGAAAATGTATCGACAAAGACTAGGAGATATTTAAGTCCATACCTTGCTGGCTTAATTTCAGTAATGTCCACTTCCCAGAATTTTCCTGGTCTGGTTCCTCATAGGTGCTTTCCTCTAAGAAACTTGGAAGGGTAAGCATTAAACAATTGACTGACCCAACAGGCTTTTGTTACCGGTTCAGTTTTTTTCTTTCGCTGTGTGTTGGTTAGTGGAAAACTCTGTTCTTAATCCTCCAGGAGTGCCTGCAGTTTCTTTGAACCAAGGTGAGTGAGTTGACGTACATTTTTAACTTAGTGTAGGGCTTTCTGTAATTGCAGGCTGAGCTCAGTAAAGTTGAGGCGTTCAGTGTCAGTGTCCTTAGATGTTATCTAAAACTTCCTGTTACTCAGGGGTCCATTGGAATTGGGCATCTCCCTTTAACAGCGGGTATAAAGGAGCAGCTAAGGACGCGAACCCATTTATTCATAACCTGCAAAACCCAGCAATCCCAAGAAACTCTCTTAGTTGTCTGCTGTAAGATGGGGTTGGTATCTGCTCAACGGTTTGTTTTCTGGGCTCAGAGAGCCATCTTTTACCGCCCCTGAGGAAATAGTCATGGAAGATTACTTCTTGCTGGCAAATTGGGCAATTTTGGCAGAAGCTCTATACCCGAGTTGAGCAAGCTCCGATAATAGTGCTTGGGTCCCAGTTCAGTTTTCCTTGGTGTTGGATGCCAGTAGCAGGTGATCCACGTATTGAAGCTGGGTGACTTCGGGGTGTGTAGTTCTGAAATTGTTGAGATCTCTGTGGAGGGCTTCATCAAAGAGAGTGGGGGAGTTTTTGAACCCCTCTGGGAGTCTAGTCCAAGTTAGTTGACTATACTTTCCGGTTTCTGGGTCTACCCACCCAAAAGCAAACAGCAACTGACTATCTTTATGCAGAGGCAAGCAAAAGAAAGCTTGTTTTAAGTCCAGAACAGTATACCATTTCTGCTCAGGGTTCAGAGTGCTAAGCAGTTGGAACAGATTGGGTACTGTGGGGTGAATGTCCTGCACTCTGTTGTTGATCTCTCTTTGGTCTTTAACAGGTTGATAGTCCCCGGTTCCTGGCTTTTTCTTCTAATAACAGGGGAGTGTTCCAGGCCAATTGACAGGGCCTTAGGACCCCTAAGGCCAGATATTTCTGAATATAGGGCCTTATCCCATCTTTAGCTTTTTATGCTTAGAAGATATTATTTGACATTGATTGGGGAGGCTGAGGTTTTTAACTCCACTGTTATTGGAGGTTGTTTCACGGCCAGGCCTAACACAGCAGTTTTTGCCCAGGCATCTGGGTTATCTGTTATCCATTTCTGCGGTAGCTTGCCTGTTTGATCAGTCTTGGGGGGTGTGAAGAGTGGATGTTTATCTTCTACTAATATAGTTACAGCCGTGACTATAGGAGTTTTTACTGAAGGATTTAGAAATTTCTTTTGGGGGCTTTCAGGGTTAAAAGTTATTTTGGCCCAGAGCTTGGTGAGCAGATCTCTGCCCATCAATGGGTGCGGGCATTCTGGGATTACTAGGAAGGAGTGATGGATTTTTCCTTTCCCCAGGTCCATGGTCCTCTTAGTAGTCTAAGCCCGATATTTACTGCCATTAGCCCTTTGAACTACAGACCTTTTATTTGATAGATGGCCCAATGGGGCCCTAAGGGCTGAGTATACTGCTCCTGTATTCATTTCAAAGTTTACTGGGGTCCCCTACTCTTCAAAAGTTACCCTGAGCTAGGGGAAGGAATCTGAGCCCCAACTTTCTTAGTCATCCTCCAGAGTCAGAATGGCTGGCTGGCGTGTCTGTCTCTTTATAGGGCACTCTTTGGCCCAGTGTCCTTTTTTTTTACGGTAGGCACATTGATCTGAGGCCAGGGGTGGCCTCTGGCACGGGCCCAGGTATCCCTTCCTGTCACCTTATGTCTTAATTTCTGGCCTCTTTCTTGTTGTGACCAGGATCTAAGTCAATGCCTTAGTCTTTCTTTTGCTTCTCTCATCATCCCTTTGCTCCCTTTCTTTTTCCCTGTTTCTCTTTTATAGTATATTTTTTTGGCTTCTCTGACTAAATCTCTCTTTTAACTTTTTTTTTTTTAATATCCATGGCAGCTTCCCCAATTAAGGCCATCATGACAGATGCCTTTTGATCTGCTGCCTGAGGATCGAAAGGAGTATATCTCTTATATGCCTCCATAATTCTCTCTAGAAACATAGAGGTAGATTCATCAGGCCTTTTAATAATTTCTCTTACCATGGCCAAATTAGTTGGTCACCTAGTGGCCCCTTGGATACCCGCTATTAGAGCCTGGCAATAATTGGACATATGCTCCCTATCTTCAAAGGTGTTGGGGTCTCAGTTGGGTTGGTTTAAGGGGAAGGCGGCTTTGATTATGTTGGGAAGTTGTGTTGGTCGCCCATCAAGTCCGAGGATATTTTTTTCTAGCTTCCAGGAGGTTTTTCCTCTCATTCCTCTGTCGTGAAGAGAGTCCCTAGGAGTTGTTGGCAGTCATCCCAAGTAGGCAGGTGTGAAAACGTTGGCGAGTTCTCTGAGTTTTTTTAGCCAGGCCAGCTTCCTCTAGGGAAGGAGGGGCTGTGTGTGCCATTCGACAGTCATCTGGAGGGTGCTGGGCCATCCTGGCTTCCTCGAATGGTGGAGAGGCTGAGTAAGCAGCAGGGGAATTACTTACAGGGTTTTGGGAGTTGGGGGACAAGGGCAGAGGATAAGGACGAGTAGAGTCTTGAGACTCAGGGAGAACAGAGGGTGGAGGTTGAGGAGCAGAGAGTTTGAGAGATAGAATCGTAGGGGAAGGAGTAGGAGTGGGTGCAGGGACAAGGAAAGGCTTCACCCATGGAGGAGGAGATTTGCAGAGGTCCTGACAAGTTAAGATATATGGCTATTGATCTGGATGGCTATGTGGCCCCGGCTGAAAGACAATATCTCAGACTTTTCAAATTAGTGCGAAGTAGAAACATCCTTCTAGAGGCCATCCGACTACAAAGGTGGGTTATTCTGAGACACAGAATCTGCCAGGTCTGGTGTTTTAATGAAAAAGAAAGAATCTGAGCCCTTAAGCAGACTTTGGTCCAGTGATTAAGGGTCAGGGACAGAGGCATTGAAGTGCTCTGTCCCATAATGAAATATACACAGACAGTGAAAGCAAAGACACACGACACAGACAAGACAAGACAATAAAGACAGACAATGGACGTCCAATACTGAGACCAGGACTGAGTAGCGGGCAAATCCTGATGGGCTGCCAATTCCAAATCTGAAAGAAAATATCACTGAGTCGAGGAGACTATGGTTCTTCGATTTCCCGAGTCCATCCCACAGGAACATGGCCTGTGGCTCTGTGACATGTGTGTCAGCCACCGTGGGAGAGAGCTCACGCTCTTTACCAATAGCCATTTTGTCAAACCCTAACCTGAATCCTGAAACCAGAAAGAGGGGCCTTATTTACCCCCAGAAGAGCCCATTGGGGGTCTTTCATCTGCAGCTGCCGGATCTCGCTGGGGCCACCAGAAGTAAAGGTCGGGTGAGCGTCGCTGGAAGAGACCACCAAGAGACTGTCTAATGCAACCTCAAAGGGTTTATTGGGAGTCCGGCATGCAAGGGCTCAGAGATCAGTTGAATAGAGCAGAGAGCCCTGAGAACAGCTTAAGAAGTGCTTATATATTTTCCTTGGAGAGGGCAGGGAGGGAAGTTTATTGATGGTTAAGGGCGAGTGGGCGGTTTGCGTGCAAATGGTTGATGGAGTACATTCTGCAGTTTGGCAGTTGGGGGCAGCACATTCTGGGAACAAGAAGAGCAAACAGTTCTCAAGATTTCAACAGTGTTTTATTAAGCATACAGAAAAACAGGACGTGACAAGTACCTATTTTATTAACCTTTCAATATAAGTATGAAAACAGAAATCTAGGTAAGATTTGAAGCCCAGAAGTTCATTTGGTCCTTGATTGGTATACTTAGCTTTGAATTACATTCCGTGGAGATGTCCTAGAATTATGGATATACAATGACACAGGACCTTGTACCTTCTCAGAGGTCAGTTCCAAAACACAGTCTCTAAGGGGAATCACACCAAAATTCAAGACAAGGTGGACCCAATTATCTCTACCAACCGCCACACAAATGCCCACAATTAAAACCAAAACACTCCGAAATGGCACTCATCTTCTTCCAAATAGACACTCATCATAACTTCTGGCAGGAGGATTCCATGAGAGGCGCAGCACAAGACAGTGTCCCAAATAATCTCCCTTTCCCCTCATTTGCCAAAAGTCAGAGTGGCCTGGACACCCTTCCTGTGAACCAGGAGTGATCAAATATGCCTGCCATTAATACAGCTCTGTTCTTCAATTTGAGGCCTACTGTCTGTGGGGTTTAGAGTCTTTATTTGAATTGGATTCATAAGAAAACCCAAGAACCTATGGGCTAGCATCTGCAGGGCTTTGAAGAACTCAATTGACCCAATGGATCCCTTTTCTCACTTGATGGAGGTCAGGAACCTTACAGAGGAATGCGAGAGACTTCATCAACAATGACTGATTTTTTGGCCATTTTGATTATGGATCCACACATGGGATCTTTCTTTAGACCCATCAGGTGCTGATAATCTAAGCCACAGGCTCACACAGGGCCAAGAGGCTGATTCAGACACATCCCTTTACAACGCACTTAAGCAAAGAGCCACAGGTGATGCCCATTCATTTCCATTTGAAAACTGTTTTCTTCAGGCTTCACAAAAGCGTGGCCTGAGGCAAAGAACTTCCTGACATTCAGGGCAACAGAACAATAGGTAATCAAAAGGCCCTTTGCAGGGTTTCTCTACTGAGACTTTCCGGGTCACACTGATATCTGACTTTTCTGAGATGCTTGCCATTCTCTTCAGCTATCCAGTACATGTCCATGTCACAGTGGTTGGAGGTGGTACATATCCTGGATGCAAATGCATGAACCTATTCTGGAGAGTGGCTAGATTTCAGGAAGAAAACATGAACTTAGGAAAATAGCAGGTGTTGCCCATCGATAAGGCAAGCCCTAGTGCATTCATAAATTGGGCAGGATGAATGCTGGGAAGCTTTCTACTTGACAGGAAACATCCATTGATGCATTCTCTTTTCTAATGTCTACAAGCACGGACACTGTGGGATACACAGACATAGAAACACTCGCCTTGTGAAACAACTTACTAGAAACAGTTCACTCCAAACCAAACAAACCGACTTTCCTGCCTATTCTCAGAACATGAGACAAAAC
Source organism: Callospermophilus lateralis (assembly GCF_048772815.1). Lineage (NCBI taxonomy): Eukaryota > Metazoa > Chordata > Mammalia > Rodentia > Sciuridae > Callospermophilus > Callospermophilus lateralis. The sequence continues at coordinate 23,642 of NW_027512536.1, read as the reverse complement.
CACAAACACACATCTACACCTACAAAGGCACCTCCTTCCCCAAGTAGGTCTCTCACTCTCCAGAGTATCCTCTGACTGCTGGGCCATACTATGTTCCCCCAATATGGCGTGTCCTGTCTCAGATCTGGTCTCCTTGTCCAACTTTGTGAAGTGTTCAGGAGCCAGCTGTGAGCCACTACCTGCTTTTTCAGGAAAGGCCCCTCTTCAGAGAACTCCTGGCATTTGGCCATCCTCACATCAGTAGGTACCAAGAAAGACTGACTCTGTCCTTGCTAAATTGAAGCAAGTGAGACACTGGGACTGGGACTGAGACTGACTCTGTGTGCCTGGCTTCCTGGATCCCAAGTTAAGAGAGTTCCATTACCAAGGGATTGAGGTGAGGTCTCATCCTTCAGGAACTGAATTAGGTCTCTGCCTTGGCAACCACTTTATCCAAACAGTTGCTTTCAAGCGTACCATGAGAAGGAGGCTTACCCTATTTTCTGTGGCACTTTCACAAATTAGAATGGTATATCAACCATAGGCACCAAGGAACCGCTCTCCACGAAGGCCTGATTTGGTCCATCTTCTTTATATTTGGAAAAGAGCCTTTAGTCCAGGGAGCACTACAGTGAACCTCTGCACTAAAACTATTAGCAAGCACCTGATGGAGGAGGCCTCCATAGGTAAGTGGCTCCTTTATAACATCTGATATCCAGTTAAGGGAGATCTCTTCTGATGACAGAGATGTGGCACGGGGAGGCTCACATATACTTCTGTGCAGAACAGTAACGAGAATCATTCTGTCCTCTGTTCTGTTCTGTAGGGAATTCCTCTGGAACTGTAGAGAGGTGGCGATGAGCACGCACGCGCTTCTACCCTGGAGCTTTAGCAAGATGTTGCACTGTTCCCCTGTTTCTGTGTTTAGCCACCGGGTTTCTGTTTATTTGTGTTCTGTGTTCTATTTTTTGTTTTTTTTTTTGTTTGTTTTTGTTCGTTTTGTTGTGTGATTTTGGTGGTAAAAACTTAAGTATATTGGACATGAAAATCAGAAATAAAGAGAGTAAGCCTGACACCCCTTTGGACTGTGTTTTAAGGAACTGCAATGAACTTTATCCCCCTTTGCGAAGCAGGATGATAGAAGCCCCTAGCTGGCTGCCTGGAGCACACCCATTGCAGAGGGAAATGCCTGCTGGGGACCTAAGAACAGAGTATCTCCCAGGTTAACAAGTGAAACTCCTTTAAAACCCCTTTTCCCTCCAGATAAAGAGAGTCACAACTTTGGCAGAGTCCCCTGTGTTTCTCCTTTGTTAGCCAAGCAATAAACCTCCTTTTTTCTTTTTCTCAAAACCCAGTCCTCATTATTAAATTGGTATTAATTGGCTTCAAGGTCAGGAACCAAACTTTAAGTTACAAATCTTGTACCCCCCCTCCGCCCCGGAACTTTGTGAGACCTATCTACTGAAATGTTACGAGATAGAGCATGCTTGGTGTGGAACTGAATCAGAGGAGCTAATCCTGTATGTAAAAGGAGAAACTGAGGGACTCCCAGCAGCTGCCAAAGCCCTGTTGATTCAGGGAATTACCACCTTCCTTCCCTGCACTGTAAGGATTATGCCACCTCTGTCTTGTTAAAAAAAGAGAAAAAGAAAAAGGTGACACTAAATGCAGTAAAATCACCATGGAGACACTTTATTTTACATTTCAGGTTGCCCCTCTGTGAAAACATCTGGTCCCCTTGTGGGGACAGCTATGGTCCCACTGGTGTATGAGAAATTTCTCTTATCTGCTCTGGTTTAAAGGGTTCTCTCTGACAGCCATAGTCTGGACCTCCTTTTGGTCTGTATTGTGTCTTTCTTTCTGGCCCTTTTAGGCATGTGCAATAATGTGTTGATATTATAAATTGTTTTTTGGGAATGATCTTAGCTGAATGTGTGTCGAAATGATGATGTTTTATTTTAACAATCTGGTATCTGAATGGGTTTTTGAAGCATTGCACAATCTTGCAGTTAAAAGTCGGGTTTAGGTAATTGTTTAGTTTATGATTTCAGATAATTCATGCCAGAGAACTTAAATACTTACAATGGATAACTGAAGAACTCTACTTCCAAGTTGGCAAGAAACTTCCCAATCATACAGTCTTTTTTTTTCACCAATTTTGAATTGGGTAGCCTGGGAAAATGTCACTGTGTGTACCAGTGCATTAATTTGGACATGGATAGTAAATCATAGTATGGTGTCTGTTGACCAAACAAGATGTAAAGATATAAAATTTTGTGAATTGTATCTTAAACTTGTATCATAATTTTCAACATCCGAACCTGAAAATTATGGTTAAAATGCCTTAGTCCTGAGATGTCTGTTCAGAATAGCAGTTTTTTTCCTGCTCCTTCCAGACCTCAGCCATGACTTATGTTGAAATGCAAATGAAAGAAGCCTGCAAGCTTTGTAGGAGACTGATTTGAGATCTAAGGGAAAAAAAGGTAAATTGTATGGTATTTTCTAATTACTGGCAAGTCATTTTTTCTAGGACTCTTATTTTTTTCTGAGATACTTTATGTTTTTTGACCTCATGATTTTGAGCATACAGACCTAGGTTAATGTTTTTCTGATCAGTTCTATCTTTGACCAACTGTGGACTTCTTGAAACATTGCAATAAAGATTTCACCTGTGAAATGCTATGAGGCCTTTACTATTATTATGTGTGCACAATTTTGTTATGTGTTGTATGTCTATATATACATATGTCCGTATATCATATATATGATACATAAATTAACATATATAAGGAGTGCTCATAAAATAAAGCGCTCATAAAAACAAATTTTAAAAAGTGGATCCAAAGATCTTTAATTCACGTGATTTAAATGTTTCAATTTAAATTGGATAAAGAGATAAAAACAAATGTCTTTAAATTTAAGCTTACAAAGTTTTCTAGGTGTTCAAACATCTAACAAAATATTAACATCTACAAAATGTCTAATATGCCTTGGCTCTAGTACCTTTCCTTCAACATAATAATGGTTTACACTGTTCAATACGTTTCTCTAACTTTTTGATAAATAAGTAAAGTAAATTTGATATGGGATTACTCATTCATGAGTACTTTAGTTAGATATCTGATTGATTTACTAAGATCTGTATTTTTTTTAGTAAACTCTGTATAAGATTGTAAAAATCAGTCATGTGTTAATGAGGCAAAAATTTCTTAAAACATAAGTTTACCCATAACATTGAGTTTATTAAGATTTATGTTTTCTAGAGCAAGCAACCATAAAAATTAAACAACTGATTAAATAAGAACTGTTATTTTAGAGCACTGTACTGCCATTTCTTTAAAAGCCAAACTTGATTAATGTAGAAACATAAATGTAATTGCTATGCTATTAATGTTTTCATATCTTACAGGTATGCAAGTCTGTAAGGTAGAAACTTTAAAAGAGCATTATATCAAGCTGGTGCTCTGAAGTTGTGTGGTAAAAAATATATTGTGGATTTATTTACCTGTTATCAATAAGATATGTAAATTTTTATGTTACTTTTTACATTGGGGAACAATTGAAATGTATTTTTAAGTTAATTAGAGCCTAATCTTTGTAAAGGTTAAAAACTTTCAGCATTTCTTTAATTCATGTTTTAAATGTGATATCATATGGTGTTAGCTAATGTTCATGTGACCTCAAACAATTTATGTAAACTTTGTCAAAAGATATTTAAAAATAAAGATCAGCTTTAGAATTAAAATACTTAAGATTTATAAAGAGCCCTGCCTTACCTGAGATAAGGCTGTGTGTCCCATCTTACTACATGTGAGAATGACTATGAAACATGTAGGTCAGATAATATTTCTTTAAAGTTATGTTAAAAAGTTTTTTTTTTATTGTCAATATTCCTAGGATCTCAAACAGGGGATATAATGTATAACTCAGCCAAAAAATTCAGGGAAGATATTACACGAACTAAGTATTTTTACTTTTGTTAATTTTAGTTTGAAATTTTCTTATAAGTGATCTAAAGATTCCCTGTTAGTGTTTTACAAATGCGTTGCTATAAGAACACAACATGGGTTTATTCAAGATAATAAGTCATCAACTACAATACAGACAGAATAATACAGATCCCAATTAATAAAAAGGTAATTATAAAGTTATAGACATTAAAGCCCAGTACTCTTAATATAAGGCTGTTAAAATTTATTTGCTGGATGTTTAAGATTAGGATTTAAAATTAATGTTAAATGAAAAGGGCCAAGAAAACCAATATTTGGCTCTTGCCCTCTGAGTCAGTCTGAATCCAGGGAACAGGGGACTTCTCTAAAGAGCTTTGCAACTCTGAGCCACATAACCTCCTGATCAGGGAGATTAATGAGACCACTGGAGAACAGAAAGCCAATCAGTGCATTTGTTACAAAGAGGAGAGTCATCATAGAAAGGAGACATCCATGATGCTTCTGAGGGAAGCCAAATGGTCAAGCAAGACCTGGACCCACCTAGCGCAAATGGCACTAGCAGAACTGAGAATCTCTTCTCAAGTTTCCCCAGAATTGACTCCCATAAAAGGTCAGCTGACTGTTAACAATAGATGGAAACAAAAGTCAGTTTGACTGCTTCATCTTAAATACTTAGCAAAGACAGTTAAGACCAAAATACAGCCACTCCTGGGCATATTAAATAATAATAATAATAATAATAATAATAATAATAATAATAATAATAATAAAATTTTAAGGTATGCACTTTATCTTATCCTCCCCAAACAAGTAAGACTGGAGGCTACAAAGAAGGATTCTCACACAGGAATGCCTAATACTTATAAAAAGAGACTATCAAGAAGAGCTGCCACAGGCAGAAGTTTTCAGTTTAAGACCTACAGATATTCCTAACCTACAAAGGTAGGCTTGGTGTTTGCTAGTACGATTATCCAGCCCTGAGTAACAGAATTAAAGGTTTCTCTATTAGACGCAGAGGTCATACTAGTAAAAGGATTTTACAAGATCAGATGACATTAAATTATTAAACTGTGTCTTATTGGGAGGGCCAACTGTAACACTTAAAGTTAAATATTAAGTTGACAGTCCTGATAACTGGGGATATTAAAGACTGGTGAGGGAATGTCTATACAGTGACATGTTCTAGCTGCTGCAACATTTATCCAGTACTCATGGTTTTTGTTTCACTCATAGAAGAACCCATTCACAGATGACTTTACAACCTGTTCTTCCCCAACCTGACTTTAAACCGAACTGACTTCTAAAAGGCAACTCATGTCTCTCAACTGACTTCTAATAGGCAACTCATGTCCCTCACGCCGAGCCCACTTACGTCACCCTGTCTCAGGACAGAAGAAGAAAAAATTAGTGATGCCACTCTTCTTACAACAATGGAGAGAAAGATAAATAGACTATCAATATAAGTAATTAAGAAGGGTAAAATCAGCGAGATCGGTTTTGGGTGAGTTCTAAAAATTTGGAGACTCTTACCTGAGGGATTAAAATTTCCTCAGTGCTCTTCCCATAATCTCTCAAAGATTTGAAAGGGACACAGAGAAAAGGGGGGAATTGTAGACCCAACCTGATCTTTTATTAAAATTGGGAGCCATCATGCCACAAAGCCATGAAAAGATAATTTTGGCTTTACCATTAATTACTTCAAATTCTGAACCTGCGTGGAATGCCTGCCCGCGCCTTGAACTCACACATGCCTGGCTCTCTGACCAGATAGCAGCCCTCTCTGAAACTTTAGTGACACATCATAAATATTTGCCTTCTCTGGCAAGACAACAACCCTCTCTGAGGCTCTAATGGTCCGCATGAATTCTCATGTAGGGACAGCAAAAAAATTGTAAACTACCTTTAGTGTGATGTTTATCAGAGTTCTGTTATCTGTAACCCCCCTTTTGTGTAACTTTCTGGGCTATAAAGCTGGGCTGTAGGAAAGCTGGGGTTGCTGTCTTGTTCCCTTCGTTTTGGGAGGGAGAGGCAGCATGGCCGGTGGAAATAATAAGCTTAATTTTATTTGATTTTAATTTGAGTCAGTGGTCTTTTCTAGCGTCCTGGTCTAACAGGTAAACACTCCAAAAACATGGAGCTCTGCCGGCCTAAAGACTTCTTGAGAAACTTCCTCTGAGTTTGGGCACTTGAAATATATGTTGTTGCAAGGAGATTTAGCTTCCTTTCTAGTGACACCATAAAAGCTGGGTCTGCATCTACGTGACCTGGAGGACATGGTTTCTTGTATTCTAATGAACATGAGGCAGCAGTGCTGAATATTCTATTTGTAGGTAAACTGTGGCCACTTGGTGCTAAGTGTCTCCCCGTGTGAACTGTGAAGCCATTTGGTAATCCTCCACTTTTCGTGGTGTTTCTTGCTGCTGCACTGGTAGTTTGGTATTTGCTTCATGAAATACAATGAGTTCAACTGGGACCCAGTATTAGAGGGAGTTCTGTCACTTGTGGTGGGTCAGGGTCTGCAGGAGAATGCAACAACCAGGCTTCTATCTCACAAAGCTTGCCCCTTTGTCCATAGAAATCTGACTCTGAACTTTGCCCGGAAACCTCTCCATATAACAAGAAGGGTCTGCTGGCTGCACCATATCAGTCACAAGCCATTTTGAAGGCAATGGAAAATCCTCCTGGCCACACCACAGCTGTATTATCACACACCTGCCCACCACTGCAAAAGGCCCACTACTCAGCAGGGTCCAACTTACTGGCATCTTTGTTCTACACCATTTTCATGAAATACCGTCAATCATGGCATTCTCTTGTACACTCATGACCAGGAAAAAGACATCCAAAGGTTCTCCAGTGCCACCTGGTTAAGGGAATTTAAAAAATTTTATTGTATTTATCTAGCCATTTTTCATGGATGAAGTTGGAGGCACTGTGGGTTTCAGTTCAGTAGTGAGACACTACCTGCTTTCTCAGGAAAGACCCCTCTTCAGAGCTCTCCTGGAATTTGGCCATCCTCACATCAGTAGTTACCAAGAAAGACCGATTCTGTCCTTGGTAAATCCAAACATGTGTGGCCACTGGGACTGTGACTGGGAATGCCTCTGGGTGCCTGGCATCCTGGATCCCAAGTTCAGAGAGTTCCATCACCAAGAAAATGATATAGGTTACTTCCTTCAGGAACTGAATGAGGTCACTGCCTTGGCAACCTCTTTGTCCTAACAGTTGCTTCCAAGTGTCCCAATAGATGGAGGCTGCCCCTAATTCCTGTGACACTTTCACAAGTAAGAATGGTATATCAAACATAGGCACCCGTGAACAGCTCTCCACACAGGCCTGGTTTGGTCCATCTTCTCTACATTAAGAAGAGATAGACTGCTTCAGACACACCCCTTCATCCTGACCTGTTTTTATTTTTTTTGTCATGAAAGATGACTTTTGCTCTCTCAGGTCCTTCATAGCTTTCTATATCTTCCCCAGGGTTCACTTCTGCATGGACCTTTGAGGTTCTCAGCAGGTGGAAGATCTCTTACATTTCTATATAAGACCAACTCTGTCCTTGCTTTTCTGTAAAGTTAGATTGAGGAAACAAAGTATGGTTAGGGTTAATAACATGTTTGATTTGGGTTAGGAATCATTCTGCTGCATGAATAATGGTATTGGGAACCTGCAATATTTATAAGTATATATAGAGGTGAAATATATGTATGAAAACACAAATCTAGGTAAGATTTGAAGCCCAAAAGGGCATTGGATCCTTGATTGGGATACTTCACTCGGAATTATGTTGTGCACATGTGTCTCAGATAAATCTATACATTATGGCATAGGACCTTGTACCTTGGATAATTGAATGTCGAAGAGAACATCCAGTCAAAAAAGGATAGTTGGTAGGATTAGGAAGATAGTTGGTAGGATTAGAAAAAAGAGTGAGTATAGGATTTGGACAAAAAGTTCTTTAGCAATAGGGTTTCAGGTAGACAGAAAATGTAAATGTCAGCACATGTGAAGAGTCAGTCACAATGATGAACTGGGGAAAATATGTAGGAAAGCAGATATCATTAGAGACATTAGGAAATCAGGCAAATGATGAAGTGATTGATAGGATTAGACATTTTCAACAGGCTTGAGGTTGAATACATAATCTTAGGAAGAAACAAATATGTAGTCACCAATAGGATTGACATTTGAGAGCATTAGGCAACCTGGACATGGGTGATTTTCATAATCCATACTCACATTCCATTTAGGCTTTGGTACAATTGTAAGTGTGACTTTGCATTTTGTTGACAGAATATATATGTAGATCAGGTGACATGAGTCTTTCTTGCACCATTTCTGGGAGCAATATTTAGAAGAGATATAAATTAGTATTGGGGGCACAAATAGGTGTACCATGTGTGAATATATAATATAACTGATTCCAACTTTAGAAATTGGAATAAATTGATATCTGAAAATACACAGGAAATGTCATATTGACATACATACATTCATTCCAACCCGTTATACATCTAATGGTAATATTAGGGTTGTGGTTTATCATAAAGTGTGTGTGACTTTTGCTTCAAAATTGATTATGGAAATCGAAAATAATGTGTTTGGAAAGAAGTCTCAATAAATAACCAGTCAAAAGCAAGGAGGAATACATGTGTACTGAAGCAGGAAGTGATTGAATGTGTTTCAAATGTCTTTAAATTTGTGAACTTGTGGATGAAATGTATATACTATGATGTACAAAAACTGAAGAAATAGTAATGTACCAGTGTTAAATAAAAATGAACGTCAAAATACACATTATGCCCCTTTGGAATCTACTTGCATTGATGTTAAATTGGGTCAGTTACAGTAGAAATATAAGGATTTGTTTGCACCATTCTGTGAAGTGAGTTTTCAGTACTAGAAAACAAATATGTATTTCAGGTGGATGAATATTTCTGAAAATAATCGTATGAAAATTTGATTATAAAACCACATACATGAGCATGAGTGAATTATTTAGGGAGTGTATAATAGGACACATATATTTTATATTTGGAAAAATCTAGAGAATATATATATATATATCTCACAGAGAAACATTAGAAAGTAGCAATATATATGCCAATCAAAATTCATCGTGAAATATATATCATCCACCGATCCAAAAATATTAATTTTACTGAACATGGATTTATGTATAATGATGTTCAACTAAAAATCTCACTCATAGTTTGAATTTTCAGTTCCAAAAGCGTTTAGGAGGGGTGATCTCTTCTCATACTTTGTTTCTGCTAAGTTAGCCACCTCACAAAAATGTACGTGTGATACCAGGTAGGATTTTTTATGTGCATATAAAAATACATGTGCTGAATTGGCTACAGAAAAAAGGAGACAGAAATTCACATATGTGTTAACTTTAAAAACACATGGAGTACTATTTCAACAAACAATTGACAAGATTTATAACTCCTACACTATATCATGCAAAAGGCAAGACCAACTATACACCATGCCTCCTCTGAACTGCTTGTATTAATATTATGTTTGGGTTATTTGTCTCCATCATATTAGGATTAGTAGTCAGAGTCTATTAGGGTATGGGTTACTGACAGGGATTCAGTATTTTGAATGGAAAATTGGAAAATGAATCCAATGTGTATGTAAATATGTGCTACACAAAAATCTTCCCACTCTCATCCAGAACAATACCTTGACAACACCTTCACCCCATGTAAGACACAATTAGAGGAGAAGAGTTAGAAAATCCATGAATACATATCTGGAATGGAATGCGATCAGGAGTTCACAACCTTGGAAGTGTTAGAGGAGTTTCCAAAAGTAAGGGACAGGGTAAACACTTCAAAAACATGGAGGTCTGTTGTCCTAGAGACTTCTTGAGATACTGCCTGTGAGGTTGGGCACTTGAAATATATGTTGTTGTCACGTGCTTTAGCTTCCTTTCTAGTGAAACCATAAACCTGGGCATCTATGTGACCTGGAGGACATGGTTTCTTATTTTCCAATGAACATGAGACACCAGTGCTGAATTCTCCCTTTGAAGGTAAACTGTGGCCCCTTGGGGCTAAATGTCTCTAGTGTGGACTATGAAACCATATGGTCATCCTCTATTTTCGTGGTGTTTCTTGGTGCTGCACTGGAAGTTTGGTATTTGCTTCATGAAATACAAGGAGTTCAACGGGGACACAGTGTGTGAGGGATTTCTGTCACATGTGGTGGGTCAGGGTCTGTAGGAGAATAAAAGAACCAGGCTTCTATTCCACATAGCTTGCCCTCTTGAACATAGCAACCTGATTCTGAACAATGTCCTGAATCCTCTCCATGTAACAAGATGCCTTTACATATAAGGGTCTGCTGGCTTCACCATGTCAGTCACAAGCCATTTGGAAGCCAATGGCATATCCACATGGTCCCACCACTGATGTTTTATCACACACATGCCCACCTTTGCTCTTGGCCCACTAATCAGCAGGATCCAACTTTCTGGCATCTCTGTTAAACACCATTTTCATAAAAACCAGTCAATCAAGGCACTGTCTGGTATACTCATTGTTGGGAAAAGTATAAACGGCAGCCATACCCCAGAAAAAAAAACCCAACATGGCGCCTAAGCACTTCTTCTTCCTACATTCTTCTTTTCTGCAGTGGTGCGAAATGTTCCCGCCCGTGTGAACTCTTCTGCTGGCGCCAATTTCAAACCTTGCTGGCCGGGAATCTTAGCCCCAATAAGAACTAATTCCTGGGCTCCGGAGCTGATATCTGAAAGAACTTGCCAATAAACGTATTGCCTGCCATTTATCTAAGCCCTCCAATCTCCTCCTTAGTTCTATATAAGCACACAGCTTTTTGCAATAAAATTGGAATTCTCCCGGTGAAGTGCCTTTGCGTGGGGAGTTCTTTCATTCTGGTGCCCCGTGTGAGGATATGGGTGAGCTCTTTCCAACAAGAGCCCCGTCCACTGCTCCACCGTGGCACTCTGCCCTGGTCTGCTCTTTTCAGACGCAGGCTTCCTGCACTCACCACTGATTTGTTGTATGTAAGCCTCCCCTGACCCCGGCTCGCCAACTCCCTTCGGGCTACCGCTGGCTTTGTGACCATGATCGTCTGTCACACTCTAGACACCTGGTAGGGGGGAGGGAATTCCTCCCACTAAGACCTTTACTGGTTGCAGTGGACCCTCTGGTGATCCGTTTCCCTTTGGGGTGTGAGGCTTCTGAGTTTACATGAGAGGCTCTGTGGTTTTTCCTCCTCTGCTGCTGCTGCCGCTGCTGGCTAGAGTTGCTGTTTCCTGCGGGCCTGCTGTGTCTGGCTGAAGCTGCCTCTCTGCTCGGGGAAAACTGAACTCCCATCCTGGAACTGCATTCTGCTGGAGCCGGAGTTCTGTTTTCATTACTTACTTCTTCTGCTGCGTTCGAAAACTTTCCTGATGTCAGGTTGCCCGTGGCTCCGAACCCATTGGGTCTCACAGATCGTACTTCACTGGTGACGATCAGGTAGTGCCCTCTGTATTTCCTCATGATGGCTGGTCATTTTGGGGATGCCCACCTGACCCCCATTCGCCCTGAGCGCTTCCCGGAGTCTGTTCCAGGCCGGGTTTTCTCTTTGTCTCTCTTGCTTACACTTATTCTCTCTCTCTCTCTCTCTCTCTCTCTCTCTCTCTCTCTCTCTCTCTCTCTTCCATCTCTCCCTGTGACTGTGGACACCTCTTTATCTGTACCTGAAACCTCACCTCTCAAAAGTTTAATAAAAAATCTGGCCACACTCTCCCTCACACCAGACATCAAGCCCAAACTTCTAATCAAATTCTGTACCCAAGATTGGCCTACATATCCACTGGATAATGGCAATCATTGGCCTCCAGAAGGCTCCTTAGATCCAAACCTCCTCTTGGACCTTTTTAATTACTGCCAGCATCTGAAAAAGTGGAGTGAGATTCCCTGTATTGAATGTTTTAGCCTTCTCGCACAGCACCCTGTCTCTGCTCCTCCTGCCCTTCCTCTCAGGTCCTTCTTGCTTGCAAACCCCTCTCTTCCCCTAGTTCTACTCCTGACTTCGCAGATTCTTCCTCATTCGACCCAGCAGATCAACCCCCACCTTATCCCCCAGCCCCAACTGACCCTTCTCTCCCGCAAAATCCTCCTCTTCCTCTGCCTGATTCCACGGATCCTCAACCTTCCATTTCATCCCCCTCCCTTCCCCACTCTTCTGCCTGCTCCACCTCCTCCTCTTCCACAGAGACATTCCCTTCCCCTCCCTCTCCTTCCTGTCCACCGCCTGCCTCTTTCAGTTCTCCTGTTATCAGGTCTAAGGGACTCCTTCCCACACCCAAGACAATCGCACCCCTTCGTGAGGTAGCTGGTCCCAAGGGTGTCATCAGAGTCCACGTGCCCTTCTCCATGTCGGACATTACTCAGCTAGAGAGGAAGTTAGGCTCTTTCACCACTGACCCCACCACTTACATTCGGGAGTTTCAATGGGTACTGCAAGCATATAGCCTCACTCATCATGACATCTACATGCTCTTGGCCAATAAACTTCTCCCCAAGGAAAGGCAATGGTTCTGGGAGCTAGCCCAATCCCATGCTGATGAAAATCATAGGACCAATCATAACCACCCACAGGCCCTCATGCTGTCCCAGAGCAGGATCCCCTATGGGCTTACAGTCTAGTGACCTTTTTACATCCTGCCTCTTGGCGGGACTGAAAAAGTAGACCCGCAAGGCTGTTAACTTTCAAAAGATGCAGGAGGTCATTCAAAGGAAGGAGGAAACACCTTCAGAATTCCTGGATAGACTAACCAAGTCCCTTCAGCAGTACACAAACCTCGACCCAGAAACCCCTGATGGCCGTCATGTCTTAATGACATATATTCTGGCCCAAAGCTACCCTTACATTAAAGCCAAGCTTAAAAAGTTTGAACAGGGCCCTGCTACTCCTCAGACCAAAATCCTCGCTGTCACTTTCAAGGTTTTTCATGGTAGAGAGGATGAAAGTGAATTCCGTAGGCAGAGGGCTGAAAATGCCAAATTCCAAATGTTGGCCCAGCTCATTCAGAGAAGGCCATCACCATGCCGTCCCAATATGACCCCCCCCTGGAGCTTGCTTCAAATGAGGTAAGGAGGGACATTGGACCAGGAATTGTTCTTCGCCGAGGACACCCTACAACCCCTGCACAAAATGCCATCAAAGTGGACACTGGGGGGCAGACTGCCCAACAACCCAGAAGGAAGGTTGGTCTGCTGCCCAGCAACTCCAGCCTCACCTGGGCTTGGCAGAGGAGGATTGATGGAGTCCTGGGCCTTCCCTCCAGACTATTACCATCAAGATTCAAGAGCCTAGGGTCACCTTCCTGGTGGATGGACGCTTCATTAACTTCCTCTTGGATACTGGTGCCGCTTTTTCGATTTTGAGGGAGTATTAGGGTCCTACCACACCCTCAAAAACTCCTATTGTCAGGGTAGGAGGTAAAAAGATTTTTCCTCAAACCCCCCCCCAATCATGTTATATGCAGCGATCCCTTTTGTCCTTCACTCACTCCTTTCTTGTTATGAGCCATTGCCCCATTTCCTTTCTGGGAAGGGACATACTCTCACTATTAAAAGTCACCATTCACTTATCAACCCACACCTCTCCTACCTCTCATTTCCTCATGATATTCCTAGGGGCAGATACACCTCCTTCATGCACTCTCCCACGACTATCTAAACCATTTAACCCTGAGGTTTGGGACACAATTACACCCTTTATGGCTAAATGCAGTTCTATTCATATTGTCTTACGGGACCCTTCAAGATATGTTAGTCAACCACAATATCCACTCACAACCACATTTCTCCTTGGATTAGAACCCATCATCCAGGATTTATTATGAAAGGGGTATCTTAGGCCTACACACTCTCCTTTCAACACACCCATTCTGGCAGTTAAGAAACCTAACGTGTCCTACAGGCTGGTTCAAGAACTTCGCCTTGTCAACTCCTCTGTGGACCCCATCCACCCGCTAGTGCCCAACCCTTACACCCTCCTCTCTCAGATCCATGCCACTACTACTCACTTCTCAGTCCTAGATTTAATTGATGCATTCTTTTCTATTCCCCTGTTCTCAGAATCTCAGGATATCTTTGCTTTTTCATGGACTGACTCTCACACCCGCCATTCTCATCAGCTTACCTGGACTGTCCTCCCACAGGGATTCAGGGATAGCCCCCATCTCTTTGGCCAATTTCTTGCCCAGGACCTCACATCCTTTCACCTGACCTGTCCTGACTCTACTCTACTTCAATATGTCTATGACCTTCTTCTATGTAGTCTTTCTGGAACACTCTCAATCCCACACCGCTCAGCTTCATAAATTCCTAGAAGACAAGGGATATAGGGAGTCTCCCCACAAGGCCCAGGTTTCCCAGTCTTCGGTCACCTATCTTGGTTTTTGCCTTACACCCGGAAAAAAGGAAATAACACTGGATAGGAGGCAACTCCTCTGTGATCTTTCAGTGCCCTATACGAAAGCCAAAATACTATCATTCCTAGGATTAGCAGGTTATTTTAGGGCCTGGATCCCAAATTATTCTCTTCTCTCCAAACCCCTGTATGACCTAGCAAAGGGACCCCCTAGTGAATCTCTTGCCTCCTTTCCCATCTACCACTTCCGCAGGCTTCAGCAACTCCTCTTAAAGGCACCTGCCCTTCACCTTCCAGATCTTTCAAGAACATTTCATCTATATGTCCATGAAAAAGGGGGGCAAGCACTTGGGGTCTTAGGTCAAAACTATGGGCGTACATTTGCACCTGTGTCATATTTGTCCAAGCAACTAGACCCTACCATCCGTGGGTGGGCCCCTTGCTTAAGAGCTCTGGCTACTGGACAAATTTTACACAAAGAAGCCTCTAATCTGACTTTTGGGGCCCCTTGAACTATCCACTCCCCACATCACTTGAAGGATCTTTTAGCTTAAAAGGGCCTTCAAACTCTCCCTACATCCAGATTTCTGTCGCCCCTCACTTCCTTTCTGGAAAACCCTAATATTATTTTCCTCCCCTGCTCTGCACTGAACCCTGCCTCACTGCTCCCAATGACTCCCATGTCTCACATACCAACTCATAATTGCTTGGAAACCTTAGATGATTTCCTCCCCTGTCATTCTTCCATTTCTGAGAGACCACTCAGCAAGCCTGACCTTATCTGGTTTACTGACAGCAGTTCCTTTAGGGAGAACGGAACTCATTACTCTGGATACGCTGTATTTTCAGCCACTGAGATTATAGAGGCCAAAGTTTTGCCTTCAGGAACTACAGACAAGTAGGCTGAACTTATAGCATCCACTCGTGCCTGCCTTCTAGCACAAGGCAAATCCCTCACCCTCTAAACTGATTCAAAATATGTCTTCCATATCTTATTATCCCATGCTGATATTTGAAAGTAGCGAGGCCTACTTACCACCAAAGGTAATGCGATCACTAATTCAGCTTTTATAACCAATCTAATAGAGGCCACTTACCCACCCAGTTGGGAGTTGTCCATTGTAGGTCCCATCAGAAGGACGGCTTTCTTATCACTGAGGGCAATGCCAAAGCTGACCAGGCAGCACGAATGGCTGCTACCACTTTCAATTATGGCCTCCATGGGGGACATATAATGGCCACTTTAGACAGCTCATCTGAAGCCCCTACGTCTTTCAGTAAGAACAAGAATCTTTTCAAGTTCCTTCATACTCTATTCCTTTCCAATTCTCAGTCTTTGACCCTCTTTTTACAGAGTTTCTTTTCCCTCACCCCCTCTGACAAGCCATGCTACAGAATATAGCCTCTAATTGTCAGATCTGTCAGCGGACCAACCCTCATACTCCTTTAAGGCCCAAACCATTCCCTTTCCACCAAGCCCGGGGACACATTCCCGCTGCTGACTGGCAGGTAGACTTCACCAACATGCCCACAGTATGGCGCACTAAATACCTCCGTGTCTTTGTGGACACTTTCTCTGGTTGGGTTGAGGCATTTCCCACTTCCAATAAAAAGGCTTCCACTGTAGCTTCAATCTTACTGACAGACATCATCCCCAGGTTTGGTATGCCCACTTCCCTACAATATGACAATGGCCCTGAGTTTACTTCTAGGATCACACAAAAGGTCTCTCAAGCCCTCTCCTTCAAGTGGCATTTCAACTGTCCATATTTCCCCCAGGCTTCAGGGAAAGTGGAAAGGGTAAATCGTACTCTAAAGGAAGTCCTTACCAAATTGACAATGGAATTAAACATAGACTGTTTCAAACTCCTTCCCTTGGCTTTGCTTCGAATCAGAGCTCTCCCTAAGAAACCATCTTTACTGTCTCCTTTTGAGATAATGTATGGAAGACCTCTTATAACCCCTGGGTTGGTCATTTCACAAGGACCTCTCACCCGAGATTTGTCTTTGCCTCTCTTGCTCCATCTCCGCTCGGAACTCTGGAAATATCAGGACTGGCTTCTTCCGGACCCAGTCTCCTCTCCAAACACTCCTCCCTTAACACCTGTTAGTCTAGTCTATTATAATACCCCAGAGGAGAAAGGGACTCTTGCCGCAAAATTGGAAGGCCCCTATCCTGTCATTCTCTTTACCCTTACCGCCGCCAAACTCTCCTTACCAGACAACTGTCTCACTCCCTGGATTCACATGTCTAGGTTGAAGCCACATCACCAGGAGGCCCCACCTGCTGAAGACAGGGCCACCCCAGAGGAACTCCAAGAATCACCTACTGAACCTCCCCTTTACTCCTGCTCTCCACACCCATCTCACCCATTTTAGTTGTGGCTCACACGGTTTTCCTTGCAGCCCAATTCCTCTTAAAGAAGGCACAATGAGCTCTCCCAACACCCTAGTCTTCTCTAACTGCTTGTTTTTTGTGCTCTGCTTATTTTCTGTGCTCTGTCAGGACTGGTCTTTACCCTCCTCACCTACCATGCATTTATTCACTTTTCGGGAATGATACTCATAACATGGCATGCAGAAGGTCTGCGCAGTGGATGCAACTACTTGCTTCATCCACAACTGCACCTCTATTTCCCTAAAATTGTCACCTTCAAGGACCTTCGTCCCTGGTAGCTGGAACTGGCCTTTCATTTGCTTCCTTTTTGATCAAACAAAAGACTATTGTCATTGGTGGCCTGAGATATATAATGGGTGCCCCTATTGGTCATGCATGTTCCATGATGAACGTGGTAGCTATTCTTACCACTCATTTGGTTACCCTGAAGGGTGGACTTCTAGTTACATAAAGTGGCATAAAGGCTCTTCATCCAGTAACAATGGATGGTATACTTTAGATAAACCTGACCCCAAGGCCAAACGATGGGGCTATGTTGAGTTTGCTGTCTATGCTCGGACAACCTCAGTCAGACCCACAGGGTGGATGACTATTGGCCGCACCCTGATTAGGCAACCTAAGGCAACCATCCAGGTAGTCGAACACATTAAGGACTCAGAATCAAAACTTCGAGATCATATCCATAGCTCATCCAAAAAGGATTCAGAGCCTTCAACCCTCTCAGGTCCCCCTCCCACATGGCTCAATTTGCTACACCAAACTTTTTGATTATTAAACTCCACCCCTCTTTCTGTGCCTACTTCTCAGTGCTTTCTCTGTGCTTCACTTAGTCGTCCACTTCTAGCAGCAGTCCCATTAGCGGCAGGAAATATTCCAGCAAAACCCTACAATTTCTCTAAAAAGGACAACCCCTACATGTGACACGTATCCCACTGTGGGAAAGTTATTCCACCAATACATTATTTCCTTTCATCTGTTTCCACCTGCCAATAATGAATCCTTTACCCATTTGTTACTTGAGCTACAGCACTCCATAGAGCCCTGTGTTTATGCAACCTGGACATTTCCTCTGGTGTAATGGTTCTTTAAGTACCTCAACCATCAATGTCTCTGGCGCCTGTTTCTTGGTTACTGTAGTTCCTCAGCTATCTTTGTATACTCCCACCGAATTCTGACAGTTGGCCCTACCTTCCCGCACCCGTAGGGTAGTCTTTCTGCCGGTTCTGGTAGGCCTCATTTTAACAACCTCAGTGACGGGTCTCAGACTCTCTGGTGGAGCTATAGGTCATGCTCTATGGGATCCAATGACCTTCAACAAAAACTGCAGGAAACACTCAATACCATGGCTGAGTCTCTGGGTTCCTTGCAGCGGCAGGTTACTTCATTGGCACAAGTGGCTTTACAGAACCAAAGGGCAATTGATCTTCTCACTGCAGAAAAAGGGGTTACATGCCTATTCCTCAGAGAGGAATTTTGCTATTATGTTAATGAATCTGGGCTAATAAAAAAAAAATGTTGTTAAATTGCAGGAATTATCGACCCAATTGCTCAAACCTACCTCCTCCAATCCCATAACGGGGTTCTTCCAATCCTATCTTGCCATGTACTTACTACAGATCTTGGGTCCCCTTATTTGGATGCTCCTTTTTTGTGCTCTCTTGCCCTGCATAATGAAGTGCCTTCAAACCCAACTGCATAAAATTCCTAATCAAACTTTCAACCAGCTTTTGCTTAGTCACTACCAGCCTCTGATGACCGATGAATCCCCAACATCTCCAAGAGAACAGTTCACTCAGTGATGAAGCTCACTACCAGGCACGATGGAATGCAACGGGTATTAGACAGCGGGAGACAACGAGCTCAGAGAACCTCTTAATCTGCCATCCTGGATTCATAGTCTTTACCACCTTCTAAGCTTTCTCATGGCCCTTGGCCTCTTCTATGTCAGTCCCCCCACATGGAACTTCTGCCAAAAATTGACATTTGCTTTAATTTTTATCTTCATTCTGTTTTTATTCGCTCTGATCTTCTTCAGGTGCTGGCGACACCATGTCCAGGCAACGCTTCCAGTATTTCCTTGAGTCTCTGTTACAGGACCAGTGGCTGATACCAACAATCTCTTCCATCCAGGACTGGTTCCATGCCATCGACATCTTTGGCTTCAGGGAACATTCATTGACTTCACCCCTATGAAAATAGCTGTCTATAGCCACTGGGTTTTATTTCTGGCTGCCATGATATCCCCATACCTGCCCCCTGAGCATTCCTCCACTTCTCTTTCTAGGCCCCACACCAGCCCCACACAGCAGGAAGCAGCCAGATCTGACAAACGACGCCCCACTTCCTAAGAAAACAAAAAGGGTGGAATGTTGGGAAAAGAATAAATGGCAGCCATACCGCAGAGAAAAACCCCAACATGGCGCCTAAGGACTTCTTCTTCCTACCTTCTTCATTTCTGCAGTGGTGCAAAAAGTTCCCGCCCTTGTGAACTCTCCCGCCAGCGCCAATTTCAAATCTCGCTTGTGGGGAACCTTAGCCCCAATTAGAACTAATTCCTGGGCTCTGGAGCTGATATTTGAAAGAACTTGTCAATAAACGGGTTGCTGCCATTTATCTAAGCCATACCATCTCCCCCTTAGTGCTATATAAGCACACAGCTTTTAGCAATAAAATTGGAATTCTCCCGGTGAAGTGTCATTGCGTGGGGAACTATTTCACTCATGTTCAGCAACAGGATATCCAAAGGTTCTCCAGTGCCACCTGGTAATGGGAATTTCAGAAATTTGATAGTATTTATTTAGCCATTTTTGAAGGATGAAGTTGGAGTCACTGTGCGTTTCAATTAATGCAGGAACCATTATGTGGTGAGGAAGCTCATTTAAATGAAATCTCTGGAGAAATCTCACAGGCAAGGCTTCCCAAAAAGTGGCCAAAAGGTCACATGAAGCCAGGATCATTGAGGTCTACAATATGAGTTCCATTTGTGTTTAGACTCTCAATTATGGCTGCCAAGTCTTTCAAAATAAAATCATGTGATATCCTGGCTGAGATTCTCACTGCACTGTGGAAAGACACCCTGGCCCTCGATCTCAGTTTTCAAGGGCGCATCTCATGCGTGGCCTCCTAAAATCCCAACACATTTCATGGCAATACTTCTTTGAGGTAAATTCCAGAACTCAGTCTCTAAGAGGAATCATGCCAGAATTCAAGCCCAGGTGGATCCAGTTATCTCTTCCAACCGCCAAACAAATGACCACAATTAAAACCAAACACTCCCACATGGCCCTCATCTTCTTCCATATAGACACTTATCATAACCTCTGGCTGGAGTTTTTCATGAGGGGTGCAGCCCAAGACAGTGTCAAAAATAAGCTCCCTTGCCCCTCATTTGCCTAAAGTCAAGGTGGCCTGGACACCCATCCGGTGAACCAGGAGTGATCAGATAGGCCAGCTGTTAATACTGCTCTGCATCTCCAATTTGAGGCCTACTGACTGTCAGTTATAGATTCTTTATATGATTTGGAGCCATGAGAAAACCCAAAAACCTATGGGTTAGCCTCTGCAGGGCTGTGAATAACTCATTTGAACCAAAGGATCCGTATTCTCACTTGATGGTGGTCAGGAACCTTACAAATGAATGCGAGAGACTTCATTCACAATAATTGCTCTTTTGGCCATTTTGGTTTTGGATGCACACATGGGATCTCTCTTTACATCCATCAGGTGCTGAGAATCTAAGCCACAACCTCACACAGGGCCAAGAGGCTGATTCAGACACATCCCTTTCCAAAGCAATTAAGCAAAGAGCCACAGGTGATGCCCATTCATTTCCATTTGAAAACTGTTTTCTTCAGGCTTCACAAAGGGGTGGCCTGAGGCAAAGACCTTCCTGACATTCAGGGAAACAGAACAATTGATAAGCAAAAGGCCAAAAGCATGGTTTCTCCACTGAGACTTTCTTGGTCACACTGATATCTGAGTTTTCTGAGATGCTCGCCATTCCCTTCAGCTATCCAGGACATGGCAATGTCACAGAGCTTGGAGGTGGTACATATTTTGGACACAAAACCATGAGACTATTCTGGAGAGTGGTGAGAATTCTGGAAGAAACAGGAACTTAGGAAGGTAGCAGGTGTTGCCCATGGATAAGGCAAGCTGCAGTCCATTCATAAATTGGGCAGGATGAATGCCGGGAATCTTTCTACTATACAGGACATATCAATTGTTGCATTCTATTTTCTAATGTCTACAACCACGGACACAGTGGGATACACAGAAATAGAAACACTTGCCTTGTCCAACGACTTACTAGAAGAAGACCACTCCAAATCAAACAAACCGTCTTTCCTACCTATTCTCAGATCATGAGACAAAACCACAAAATCACACCCACCCCACAAAGACACCTCCTTCCCCCATGTAACTCTGTGACTATCCGGAGTTTCCTCTGAGTGGTGGGCCATACTATGTTCCCCCAAAATGGCCTGTCCTATCTCAGATCTGGTCTCCTTGGCCAACTCTGTGAAGTTGTCAGGAGCCTGCGGTGAACCACTACCTACTTTCTCAGGAAAGGCCCCTATTCAGAGCTCTCCTGGTATTTGGCCATCCTCACATATGTAGGTACCAAGAAAGACTGACACTCTCCTTGGTAAATTCAAACAAGTGAGCCTACTGGGTCTGGGACTGGACTGGCTCCGGGTGCCTGGCTTCCTGGATCCCAAGTTAAGAGAGTTCCATCACCAAGGAAGTGAGGTAGATCACTTCTTCAGGAACTGAATGAGGTCATTTCCTTGACAACCACTTTGTCCTAACAGTTGCTTTCAAGAGTCCCATGAGATGGAGGCTGCCCCTACTTCCTGTGACACTTTCACAAGTTAGAATGGTATATAAACCATGGGCACCCGGGAACAGCTCTCCACCTAGGACTGTTTTGGTCCATCTTCTCTACATTAAGAAGAGAGAGGCTGATTCATACACATCCATTCATGCTGACAAGGTTGTTTGCCATTGAAGATGACTTTTCTCTCTCAGGTCTTTCGTAGCTGCCTACATCTTCTCAAGGGATCATTTCTGCATGGACCTTTGATGTTCTCAACAGGTGGAACATGCCCTACATTCCTGTATTTTAAGAGCAACCCTGTCCCTGCTGTTCTGTAAAGTTCGATTGAGAGAACAGTGTATGGTTTGGGTTAGTAACATGTTCAATTTGGGGTTAGGAATCCTTCTGCATGACGAATAATGGTATTGGGAAACTATGATACTTACAAGAATATATAGGTGAAATATAAGTATAAAAACAGAAATCTAGGGAAGATATGAAGTCCAGAAGGGCATTGGGCCCTTAATTGGCACACTTAGCTTTGAATTATTTTCTGCAAAAATGTCTCAGATAAATCTATATACAATGGCATA
Source organism: Callospermophilus lateralis (assembly GCF_048772815.1). Classification (NCBI taxonomy): domain Eukaryota; kingdom Metazoa; phylum Chordata; class Mammalia; order Rodentia; family Sciuridae; genus Callospermophilus; species Callospermophilus lateralis. The sequence continues at coordinate 1,502 of NW_027512536.1, read as the reverse complement.
GGAGCTTGTACCTTGGATGATTGAATGTCGAATAGAACACCCACTCAAAAAGGGATTGTCGGTAGGATTAGAAAGATAGTCAGTAGGTTTACAAAGAAGAGTGAGAATAGGATTTAGACCAAAAGTTCTTAAGCAATAGGGTTTCAGGTAGACAGTGAATGTAAATGTCAGCACAAGTGAAGAGTCAGTCACAATGATGAACAGGGGAAAATATGTAGGAAAATAGATATAAATAGAGACATTACTAAATAAGGCAAAGTATAAAGTGAGTGATAGGATTAGACATTTTCAACAGGCTTGAGGTTGAATATATAATCTTAGAAAGAAACAAAATTGTAGTCACCAATAAGATTGACATTTGAGAGCATTAGGCCACCTGGACATGGAAGGTTTTAGTAATCCATGCTCACTTTCCATTTAGGCTCTGGTACAACCTTAAGGGTGACCTTTGATTTTTTTGTCCAGAATATTACTGTGATAAAATGTATATATAGATCAGGTGACATGAGTAATTCTTCCACCATTTTTTGAGGAATATTTTGAAAACGTATAAATTAGTATTGAGGGTAAAAATAGGTGTACCCTGTGTCTATGAATATAGAGATAATGCATGAATAGACCATACAGTTAATAAATAATATAACTGGTTCCACTTTAAATAATGTATTGAATTGATATCTGAAAATACATAAGAAATCATATATTGATATATAATCATTCATAACAACTAGTTATACGTCTAATTGTAATCCTAGGGTTATGGTTTATCATGAAGAGTGAGTGAGTTTTGCTTCAAAAGTGATTATGGAAATCAAAAATAATGTGTTTGGAAAGAAGTCTCATGAAAAGACCAGTTTGAAACATGGCGGAACACGTGTTTTCTGAAGCAGAAAGTGATTGAAAGTGAAATAAATGCCTATAAATTTGTGAACTTCTGGATGAAATATATATCCAATAATGTGCATAAACTGAAGAAATAGTAATGTACTAGTTTTCAATAAAAATGAACTTCAAAATACTTATCATGTCCCATAGGAATCCACTTGCATTGATGTGAAAATGGATCAGTTACTGTAGAAATATTAGGATTTATATGCACCATTCACTGAAGTTAGTTTTCAATACTAGGAAAAAAATACGTATATCAGGTGAATGAATATTTCTGAGAATAATCTTGTGAAAAGTTGATTATAAATCCACATACATAATCATGAATGAATTTAGGGAGTGTATAATAAGACACATATATTAAATATTTTGAAATATCTGGAGAGAATATATATATATATATCCACACACAGATTTTAAAAATTAGCAATATATATGCCAATCGAATTACACCGTGAAATATGAATCATCCACAGATCCAAAAATATTCATTTTACTGGATATGGATTTATGTATAACTTTTTTCAACTAGGAAGCTCACCCATAGGTTGAATTTTCAGGTCAAACAGCGTTTAAGAGGAGTGATCTCTTCTCACACTTTGTATCTGCCAAGT